>NC_056743.1:1081933339-1081938758 GCF_019279795.1 Protopterus annectens
TGTAGAGATTTGCGTAGAATGTCCAGATTTTTGCCTCATATTTTTGGTCCATTTTTCATAAAATTGTAGTTTTCTGGCAATCTAGTGTGCATATCATTGAAGTTAGAAAATGACAGACATTTGAGTTTCAGGCTTCATACCCTTTAGAACATCCATGCTAATGCAAAACTTGTTAATCAATTAACTTTCTAAGTTTGTAAGATCAATATTTAAAATTTGGCCCACTTATCTATGGCTTTGTCCAGATTTCTTGCTCTGAGAAGTTGAGAGGTATGTATGGAAGTGATTTGATATAGAAAAACCTCCAGACACTGGACTCAACCTGGTGGACCTTTTTGGGAAGGTAACCAAGGCAGTGTATCTGGGCAGAATGGTTCACACTGCCTACCTTGACTTGACCAAGGCATTTGACATAGTACGCCACTCAGACATTGTTAAACTCTAGAGGGTTGGGTGTAAACCTTTGTCACCCAGTGGGTAGCCAGCTGTCTCACTGACAGAACCCTGGAGGTTACAATTGGAGAAGCCGCCTCTACAAAGAGGGCAGTAATCAGCAAAGTCCCTCGGGGATTGGTCCTGGAACTGCTCCTTATTGGCTTCTACTTTGAAGCCAAGGCCAATGTCGGGGGACTCTGGCTGACCAAATTTGCAGACTGACTTCATATTGGGAGCACTGTTAAAATCACTTGCTGACGCAAGACAACTGGTGTCAGAGCTGCAGACTAAAACTGAATGCCAAGCAATGCTTAACAGTATCCTTCAGGAAGCCATTCATCTCTGGTAACATATTGACAACGCACCCATAATAAGTCGAACTAGTAGTCTGTCGCTCGTCTGGTCAGGGTAAAACAGACTAACATTTGTGGGTTCTGTTCAAGCAACTTTATTACACACACATCAGAAATTAGGCTTTGTAACTTAAACTTATAAACTGACTACTGCACTCGTACATTTTAACACACACTAGCTGTTCTCTCAAAATGGCACTGCTGCCTGCATGTGCTCAGTATTTATATGCACATGCTACATCTGGAAATGCTTCTTAAAGGTACATACAGATGCTCTTATCTACTTCCTCCCTCTTTGAGAAATAGTCCTTATACGAAATGAGTGTTCAGTGACATGCAATTTGCAGAAATTATCTTTTAACATGCAATTGTACAGAGCTAATTTGGCATGCAATCATACAAAATTAGACCCACAGAAAACAATTGTCCAAGTTGCTATGTATTTTACACTAGGTCTTGAAATACGACCTGACCGTGTAACACAAAAGTCAGAATTGGATCTAGCAACGGGGAACAGTCTTTAAGGAATGTTCAACTTTGAGGAGGACATTGGGAGCGGAAACAGGTACTCTAACATGTTCCTCTGTATGAACATTGTCTGGATTGCTCTGAGCTTGAGTCTGTAACACGGGTACAATGCTGCAATATTGTTTCTGATAAGGAAGAAATATGTGGTTTCTCTGTTTGGTGCATATACACCTCACTAGACCAATTCAATCATAGCCTTTCGCCATTTGTATCCTTTACTGTCTCTCCTTTTAACGGATGAAGAAATCTGATAGTTTTATCATAGCTGGACTTCCGAAAAGAATGCTTCTTAAAAAGTTGGCTTTTGATTGCTTTATTTTGCATTAGGCACCAACAAACTAGAACTGATGGGCAGGGTTGTTCTGGTTTGCCTAGAAAGAAGTCTCTGAGCAGCTGAGCCTAGTAAATTGTCATTGGGTATATTTCTGAGATTAAGTAAATTCAAGAAGATAGTGGTGGTGTCGCGCTTTGGCTTCTCCAGTAATTGCTTTGCAGTCTGTACTGAACATTCAGCAAGGCTGTTTGACTGTAGATATTCAGGACTGCTAGTAACATGGATAAAGTCCCACTCTTTAGCAAATCACTGAAACAATTGATTGGTAAACTGTGAACTGATGTCGGAAATAACTGTGTGGACTACCATGGAATGAGAAATGTTTTATTTTAGTAAAAAACACTGTACACTAGGTTAGGTAGCAAATCCGTCTCAAACAGTTTGAATAGGAGTCTACCAACACTAAGTAATGTTGACTGTTCCACTCAAATATCTATCCCAGTTGCTGCTGTTGACCAAGGTAGTTCAGGAATTTGGCTTCGCTAAAGTAGCTCTCTGCAAATGCAGCTTAGTACTGTTGCACATGGAACAAGAAGAAAGTACTTTATCAATGTCATTTACTAGAGAAGGCCAAATTACTAGTCCTCTTGCCCTTTTGGTAGACTCTGAACCTGGTTGGCCATGATGTAAAATCTGAATGTATGTTTATAAGGAAGTAGGAACAACCTTTGAAAATGATACGGTCTTCCATCAGCATCTCCTCTCTGTATGGAAACTAAGGCTGCACTTCTGGTGCTACACTGGATTGCTTTGTACATTGCTGAAGTGGTTAAGCTTTTGCAAAATTGGATCAGGTCTCGTGGTAAAAAAATTATGCGCTTCCAAGACCAAAATCAAAATTCTCTGCATCAAGCTGTTGTGTAGTATTTGAGTGGTCTGGATAAGGTATCAGCCAGGTAAAGTTTACCCTTTGTATAGACCATTTTGAAATGATACTTTTGCAATTTAAGCAACATTCTTTGTAGTCTTGCTGGAGTGGAATGCGTAGGCTTCTTTAAACTAGTAACTAGAGGTTGATGGTGAGTTTCTGTCTGGATTGCTTGGCCATAGGTATAATCATGGAACTTGGAACATGCGAACACAGTCGCCAAAAGTTCCTTCTGAATTTGAGCATACTGCATCTCCGTTTGGGTAAGAGTTCTTGATGCATAGGCAACAGGTCTGCTGTCTTGAATAACTGCACTAAGACCGAATTTTGAAGCATCAGGGGAAAGAAGTAGTGGTTTATGGACATCCTAGTACCTTAATGTAGGGCGGGTTAGCAGTTTGTTTGAGATTATCAAATGCCTTCTGGTGGTGTAACCATGACCATGCAACATTTTTGTCTGCTCTCTTAAAGGTGCTGATAAATCACTAAGGTCAGGGATAAATTTGCCCAGACCACGATGCTTTGCCCTTGGGATTGCAGATACTGAATAAGGCTCTTGCCATCCCTATAGTGCCTTTTTTAGGCAAGGTTCAAATGACGTTCACCACCATAACAGGTACAAGCAAGTGAAATCTGAGGGTAATGCTACTCGGTGCTAGAAGTCTAAACCTCAAAATGCATTTACTCGAGGCACTCCTTAAAATGGAGAACATCGACATCTGTGCAGTGACAGAGACCTGGTTAAAGGCTCCAGAGAGCACCCCTGCATTACTAGGCTATAATTCATACCAGACCTTTCGGCCACCTAACCTGGACCGAAACATTAAAGGTGGAGGCGTATCCATATTCATTAAGGATATCCACACCTCCAGGCTAGTTGCTACGCATAATGCATCCGAGATTATCCAAGTGCAACTAACTCTGGGCAAGACCACAATCCAAACTGTAACTTGCTACAGATCCCCTCACCATGCCCCAGGATTCCCACTCAATTCTTGATGCACTGAAAAATATTCGGGTACAACCCAGCACCCTAATAATGGGCGATTTCAACTACCCCACCATTAACTGGGAAAACTACTCGTGTGCCAACTCTCTTGCTCTTCCCAAAAATAAGGAAGCCAATCTAGTTGTCCCCTGCCATAAACAAACTCTACAACAGAAGAAACTGTTGCAAAAAAAGTAAAATCCCATGACTGGAAGAACTCCCTAGTCAGCCTCCGTAAGAAGCTGAGAATCCCTCATAAAATTCTCCAAAGCTAGTTATGAAAATAAAATCGGCACTGATTCTAAAGACAACCACAAAGCATTCTATAGCTATGTCAAGAATCTCAATGGCAACACTCAGATCTGCTCTGAGTTGCAGCACAATGGCACTAAATGTACAGAAGCAACTGATATTGCAAACATCCTGGCAGATTCAGTGCTAACTTTACCCCCCACCCCCTAAAGGGCCCATCTCTGTACCGGAAGAATGCAAAGTTCCTGTAATCACAGCTGCCCAGGTAAAAACCACCCTCTCCAAAACCAAGAACGCAGCATCCATGGGACCTGACAACATCCTAGGCTGCGTTCTACATGAACTACAGAGTGAACTGGCACCCCACCTAAGCACCATGTTATCATAGCCTCACCTCAGGCTTTGTGCCCACTGAATGGTGCAAAGTGACTGTTATTCCACTCCACAAAGGGGGAGCCACCATGGACCCTGGAAACCACCGCCTCATTAGCCTAATGAGCCTGGTTTGCAAGGTCATGGAACGTATCATCATGGAACTTATAAACAGACATTGGTAATCTCCAAACTCAGGACCTCACCCAGTTTGGGTTTGTAAAAGGCAGATCATGTCTCCTAAACCCGATTGATTTATTTGAAGCAGTCACCAAAGCCATAGACTAGGGTAAGGTAGGTTCACACAGGCTATCTAGATCTCGCCAAGGCTTTTGACACCATCCCCCACTCTGGAATTATAGATAAACTCACTAAACTAGGTATAAATCTCAGTCACAAGATGGGTTGCCAACTGGCTCACTGACAGAACCCACACTGTGAAAGTAGCAGACTCCAAATCCAACTTCTGACCATTGACAAGTGGAGTACCACAGGGTTCAGTCCTGGGTCCTCTCCTGTTGGTATATACTTTTCTGAAGTATAGGCTAGCACAGAAGGTCTTTGGCTAACGAAGTTCGCAGATGACTGCAAACTAGGAGCCATAATTGAAACTCCTAACGATGTGGACATATTGCAAAAGGGCCTCACTGAGACAGATGCCTGATGTCCGCCATGGCCTCAAGCTCCATGCCAAAAAGTGCATTTCATCCCCTTTGGTTAAAAACTTTGTATACATGATCTACCACATAGGTGGTAGTCTACTTAACACCGAAAGTGTGATGAGACCTTGGGACACAGGTGGACAGTAGTCTCTCCTTTGATAATCACATTGCCAGAGTAGTCAGGAAATCCTTCTACGTGGCACACCTCATCACAAAAGCTTTCTCATCCAGGAAAAAAGATTCATTGTTCCCCTCTACTCGTCACTCATTTTACCCATTTATAGAGTACAATGCCCCTTTTGCTATGTATCTCACAAGACGTCTACAACTGGAAAGGCCACAGAAATACCTCACAAAGAGGATTACCGGCCTCAAACAGATGCTCTACGCAGACTGTGTCAAAAAACTCCAGCTTTACTCCGTCGCATATCGCCTACTCAGGCGATCTCTGCCTAACATACAAAGCTATCTCAAACCCAGAGCTGTTGGACATGCTGCACTTAAAGAAATCCCAATCCCTGTGAGCTGCACGCTCCAGGGACCTAAACCTTGTCGCCACAATAAACAGAATACGCTGGAGGGATAGATTCCTATCCCAGGGACTTCCCATACTGTGGATTTTTTTTT
>NC_056743.1:1081982950-1082017950 GCF_019279795.1 Protopterus annectens
GGAAAGGGGGTACTGACAGAGGGTTGTTGAAACCGTCATTTCAAGAAGCGTTGAGTGACCAAGATGGATCTAGCAAGTCAAAGTCTAATACTTCGGACTCTTAAGAAATCTCAGACTTCGGCTCCACTGCCATTGGAACTGACAAGTCTCTGGCTTTTGGAGCCTGTCCCCGGTCTTGGAACCAGTGTCTGAAGCTCCTAAGAGTCCTTTACTACAGTCAGTACCATCTTCAGTGCAATCTTCTCGGTCCTCTATCAGCTTTTCAGATCTGGATGTGGATCGTGTGATGCAGAAGCTGTTATCGGCACAGGCCTTGGCAAAAATTTTATTGGTTTTGACTCTGATGGCTTCGGAGCCGAAGAGCCTTACACCAGCTCAACCTGTTCCTCCTCCGAGCCATGCTAGTTCTTCGAAGTTGGAGGAGTCGGACCTGTTGGTAGTGGAACCTTTGGAGCCGATACATGTTCCAGTGTCTTCAGCTCAGTGCACTTTGTCTGTGCCGATTGAGGACTCTAGGAGCCGACACTCTGGTCGGGTCCGGGGAAGATAAGTCGGACCGACTTGTCGGTTCCGACTCTGCCTCTCGGGGCTTCAGCTCAGATGAGCTCTGCTCCTACCTCTGGTTCTGAGCCCACTGTCCCGATGCCGGGGGGTATCGACAGATCTGAAGTAGTTAACTTCATTTTATCTGCAACCTGTGTGTATTTGGATCCATATCAGATCCGAGCCGGCAAGTTTTTTTCTAGCATCTGTTCTTGGATCCTCCCCTACCCATAATGCACTACCATCTCCTATCTTCCTGCAGATCTTGTTTGCCGTGCCAGTAGTGTGCATCGTGATCTCCTTCGCTCTGAGCTCAGGGGATAGCACGTTTATTAATACTTAGTCTCTTTTTGTGTCTGAGTGGATTATTTCCCTTCCTCCCCCTTTAGTATATCGCTTGTTTGTTGGTTAGTCAAAAAAAAAAAAGTTTTTATTGTAAAACTGGGTAGAGTAGTTATAGGCCTACCCTTCCCCCTACCTGTGTTTTGTGTGTGTGTTTTTTTTTTTTTTTTAATAGGTAGTGTTTTTTTTCCTGCAGGACCTTGGCTGATCAGCCAAAATCTGTGTTCAAGAAATGCACCGTGTGGCCATAAGCTCTTCCCCGGCTGATGGTCGCACTCTGTGTGTTATTTGCTTGGGAGTGGCACATTTGTCAACACAATGTGCTATCTGTATCGGGTTCAGTCCTAGAGCCCTTAGGGATCGGAAGGCCAAATTAGTAGCTAAAGGCCTTTTCCCTGCACCCATGCTGGAATCTGCCACTGTCTCGGTACCTAGTACTCTACCTCCCACTCGGACAGGGACTCAACTCCCTCCTCTTCTGGTGCTGGGTCAAATAAAGAAATGGCTTCAGTCAGTGTTGCTGACAAGGAAAAGGACAGAGTAAGGCGCAAAGAGGAGAGGGACAAGAAAAGGGACAGACCTCGTAAGAGATCCCTGGACAGGGAACTCTTAGTCACCCTTCTAAGTTCATGAGGCCAGTTTCTCTATGGCTCCAGTCTCCTCGTTTTTCACTGGAGCCGTTGGAACCTTCGGATCGACGGCCTTCTTCCCCTTCGTTGCGCAGACCAGCCAGATCCGAGTTGGTGGCTTCTTTGCGATAGACTCTGAGCTTATCAGACTTGAACATCGACAGGATGATGCGGAGATTCATTCAGACCCAAATACAGATGGGAGTCTTGCCACGGCCCCTTTCCCTCTGGAGGGGGGACCTCCATGCCCTTTGTCCGCCCCATCTCTCCTTCCCCAATCCATGCTTTGGGGCTCTTAGATCCGAGGAGTTTCAGAGCTGGTGGCTCGGCGCCGACTGTTCCCCCAACCTCTACTCCGGCTGCTACCTTGAGTTCCTTGGCTACGACCAGTTTCGATCAGTGTCTTTCTCAGAGCCGCGGACAGGGAGTCTGACCCGAGGGAATGAATTCTTCGGCTTCGACCCATTTCCTTGGACTTCAGGCTACCCTGGCTTTGGCTCCGGCTCCGGTCCCCGCTTCGGATCCGGGAAGGTGCTGGGTGCCAAGGAGATGCGCTCTCCTTCGGCCTTCGAAGTGGTGGAGAGGGTTCTCTCCCAAGGGTTAAGACCCCAGCCCATCCCCTCTGATTCCACCCAGACACCCCTGGATTTGGCTGCGATGCCCTTTATCCTGTCTCAGGGACAGCCCGTGCCGGAGGATCCCCAGGTTGTTTTCCCTGAGGAGAACCCCCTTCAGCTCACTAGTCCTCTTCTGAAAGTCCCACTGAAGAGTGTCACTGTAAGCGCAAGTGCAAAAGGAGGCACTTGGACTCCCCTGAGTCCCTCAATATGGACACGGACTTAGATGGAGAACGTTCCCCCAGGTCACCTCCCGAAGGCGTCTCCTTTGGAGAAATCATGGAGATCCTCCGCCAGAGGGGAGGTTGGTTAGCCCCAAAACCTTCTGGGGATGTCTGTGTTCCTGGAGGCCTTTGGCACAGGCCCATCTACTTCATGGGTGTCCCCGCCAGCGGACCCCTTGGTGGACCTCATCACCACACGGGCATGGAAGGAGCCTGACACCGTAGAGCCCATTCCCAAACACCCCAGCAAAGTTTTATCTCCCCCTTCTGACAGACAGCTTTGGTCAAAAGGAGCCCCAGTTGGCGCTATGTTGGTTGCAGCAGCCACCAAGAAGGAACTAGCACAGGAGAGTTCCTCAGTCCACCTTCCAGGCAAGGAGTCCAGGTCGGTGGATAGGTTTGGGAAGCACATTTATTCCTCGGCGACCTTTTCAATCCGCACGCTGAACTGTTTGGCACATGTGATCCAGCTTCAGTGTGACCTTTCATCAGATTTTGCTGAGTCCCCCCCAGAGTCTTTATCTCCGCAGGACAAACAGTTGTTCTTGTTCTCTGCAAAATTGTCTACTCTGAAGTCTGTCTCAAACACATCTGTGCGGCTTTTCCATGCCATGGAAGGATCAGCTAGGGTGGCTGGGACAGGCATAGCCATGAGGATTTATGCCTAGCTCAGATTGTGTCAGTTCGCTGACCCTTTTCAAGGCGTCGTTTATTAACTCTCCCTACGATGGTTCTTCCTTTTTTGGGAAGACAGTATGTGACGCACTTGTCCAGAGCGAAAAGGACGGGAAGACTTTGTCTGCCGTCGGGATCAGTTTCTCTAACCCTAAGCGGTCCTCCTCTAGGCATCAAAGATGGCAAAAGGTGATGTGGTTCAGAAAATCTCAGTTTTCTTGGGATTCTCAGGGCAACTGTTCCCCCTGTGGCAGAGGGGGACAGGATCGATGCCGACCCAGAGGTAGAGGGGGTCCCAGGAATTTTGGGTCTAGGGAGCCTTTCTCTGATAGACCCGGTCAGCAGCCCTGAGGGGTTGCCTGGCTGTCCTACTCTGGAGGCAGTCTGGGGAAGATCGTCCTTAAACCCAGCGGCATGGGAGTCCATTACGACAGATCGCTGGATTTTACAGATTATATCCAGAGGTTACACTATCCCTTTTGTTGCCCTTCCAAATATTCCAAAACACCTGGATGTTCCACCCGCTCACAGGGAGGCAGCAGCTCGAAGTTTAAAACCTGCTTCTCAAATGAGCCATCTAACAAGTTCCCTCCCGACCATTCCGGATCAGGCGTCTACTCAAGGTTCTTTTTAGTGCCAAAAAATACAGGGGACCTCAAGCCCATTCTAGACTGGTCAATGTTGAACCTGTCTGTAGCCAAACAGAAATTCCGGATGGTCACCCTACAGTCCATTCTACTTTATCTCCGAGAGTGCGACTGGATGTGCTCGTTAGACCTCCAGGATGCTTACTACCACGTCAAGATCCACAGAAGTTCCAAGAGGTTTCTGTGCTTCTGGCTGGGAGCCAGTCATTTTCAGTTCAGAGCCCTACCCTTCGGTCTCACCACAGCCCCCAGGGTGTTTACCAATGTAATGGCAGTTGTAGCAGCTCACCTGAGGCTTCAGGGTATTCAGGTATTTCTTTACCTGGACGACTGGCTCTTCGCTGCGCCCAACAAGCATCAACGTTGTCTGGCCCGAGATTACTTCATTTGGTTGGCTGATCTATTGGGAATTACAGTCATTGTTCAGAAATCCCAGTTGCAACCTGTACAAGTTCTAGACTTCATTGGGGCACAGCTAGACACCTTACAGATGAAGGTATTCTTAACTCCAGATAGGATCTTACACCTCAGGTGCCACATAGCTCAGATAGCAAACTTCAAGTCTCCAAAGGCAAGCGAGGTTCTCCGGGCACAGGGCTCCATATCGATTCTCCCTTGTGCGTGCCTTCATATGTGTGTTATTCAATGGACTCTGGCTGTTTAATTGTCTTGACTAGACCTGCCTATGGATTTCCGATCAAGATCAGTCGCGTCTGCAGTACATCCCTTCTTTGGTGGTTAAATTCACTGGAGATATTGGGACGCCCCTTTGCGTCATCTCCAGTCCAAGCCACAGTGACCATGGACGCCTCCCAACTTGGGTGGGGGGGGGGCACTGGGAAGTACAGTCCAAGGCACGTGGTCCCAGTCAGAGACCAAGTTGTACATAAATGTTCTAGAGATGAGGGCAGTGCTTTTAGTGTTGGAAGCCTTTCACACTGTCGTTCCTCTCTGATTGCAATTCAGTCAGACGTGTCTGTCTGGTATGTCAACAAGCAGGGGGGAACCAGATCCTACCCCCTATGTCGCGAGTGTGGGAATAGGTGATCTCCACTAGTCTGTGTTTGATGGCAACGCACATCCCGGGGCACTCCAACATTTTAGCGGACAGATTTAGTTGGGCTGTTCTGATGCCGTACGAGTGGTCTCTGAAATGGTCAGTAGTGGAGGAGGTCTTCCTTGCATGGCGTCAGCGTTGCTGCAATCTCTTCACATCTCCTTCCAACGTGAAGTGCAGCGAGTTCTTCGCTCTGATTCCCTCACCAGGGGAAGTCCCCAGAGACGCTGTAGTCCATGCTTGGCCCCCTGGGCTTCTATATGCTTATCCACCATTGCCACTCATTCCGAAGTTTCTTCAGAAAGCTCACTAACTGCGGTGCAAAGTTATCCTCACTGTCCCGTTCTGGCCTCATCTCTTAGCTCCTCCGTGGGTTCTGGATCCCTGCCCAAATCTAATCTCCCTTCCTTTGAGTGCCTGTCTGCCCGACCTGGGCAGCCTCAAGCTGACAGCTTGGTTGCTCCAGTTCTGTTTATTGCCAGTTCTCCCAGTCTTTTATCCCCAGTAAAATCCATTCTGGTGGCTTCTCTTAAAGATTCCACTAGGAAACTTTATTGCAGTAAATGGAAGCGTTTTTCCATTTGGGCCTCACAGAGAACTAGATCCCTTTACAGCCCCTGTTCCAGCAGTTGGATTTCTTGTCCGGCATTTTTCAGCAAGGAACTAGCTCCTCCGCAGTCTAAGTACAGTTGGCAGCCATTTCTAATTTTCATGTTGGTTAAGATAACATTGCCTTAGCCTTCTCTAGGTTGTGTAGGGCTTTTCTTAAAGGCACTTTTCTGTTGCATCGTCCTGTCAAGGATTTAGTGCCTTCTTGGGACCTTACCTTTGTCCTACAGGCATTGGTGGCTCCTCCATTCGAACCTGCAGCTTCAGTGGATTTGAAAGTTTTATCCTGGAAGACTGCTTTCTTAGTCTCCATTACATCTGCTAATAGGGTTTCTGAGCTTCAAGCTCTGTCTGTCGTGCCTCCTTATTTGGTCTTCCATAAGGATAAGGTCTCCCTCCATACTAATCCTTCCTTCTTACCCAAAGTGGCATCTGAAGCAAACATAAACCAGTCCATTAATCTGCCTGTTTTCTTTCCTAACTTCCAAAATAAAGGTGAATACAAACTTCATTTGTTAGATATTCATAGACAACTTTGCTTCTGTCTTCATAGAACAAAATCATTCCTTAAGACTGATCAGTTTTTCTTTTTCCAAAGCTTTTCTGGGAAAAGCTGTTTCTAAAGTTTCTTTGGCCAGATGGATCACTCTCTGCATTTTGCATGCCTACAAATCAAAAGGTTCATCTCCTCCTGGTATTGTTAAAGCTCACTCTACCATGTCCATGGTGACTTCTGCTGTGTTTTGGTCTAGGGTTCCTTTGGATGATATTTGTGCAGTAGCAACCTGGGCCAATTCACATAACTTCATTTCTAGGGGTAGAGCATCCTTTGGCTCTGAGGTGCTCAGGAATATCCTTCCATAAGGGCCTTCCAGGATTGGAGTTGCTGGGGACTCTGTCCCACAGGTTGCAGATAAAATGAAGTTAACTACTTCAGATAAAGAAGTTTTATGTACTCACTATAACGTTCCATCTGAGTAGTTATACTTCATTTTTCTGCAACCTCCGTGTCCCGGACCTTGTCCTGTCTTTACAGGTTTTGGTTCATTGGGCTGAGTTGCTTTTGTAATTAGTTGCAGCAAACTCTATCTTAGGGAAGTTAGGAGATGGTAGTGCATTATGGGTAGGGGAGGAGCTTGGAGCAGATGCTAGTAAAAAAGTTGCTGGCTCTGATCAGATACGGATCCGAGTACCCACAGGTTGCAGAAAAATGAAGTATAATTACTCTGATGGAACGTTGTGGTGAGTTCACAACCTTTTTTTTTTTTTCCTTCGGCTCCGTTTGTTCCCTCGCATCGGAGCAGGGGTCCTTTTGATGCCATGAGAATCATGTCTCCTAGGACATCCTCTACCTCAGGTCTGTCTTTCTCCTCCCCTAAAGCGCCTGTGTCTGCTTATGCCTCGCACATCCTGACCAAGCATAGAGACCCAGAGCCTCAGGAAGCCCTCCCCTCATGAGTCTCAACATCTGATACGGACTTGGATGAGTCACATGAGTCCCCACGGTCCCCCTCTGAAGATATCTCATTCGCTGAGATACTTGAAATCCTTGGGCAGAGTGGTGATTGGCAGTCCAAAATCCCTACTGAGGACGAGTCATTTCTCCTGAAGGTTTTCGGGTCTCAGCCCTCCACCTGTTGGGTGTCTCCGCCCTTTGATGAGCTAATGCAGCTGGTCTCACGAAGGGTGTTGAGTCTCCGGATACTATGGAGCCTGTCCCTAGGAGGCCTAATAAGTTCATTTCTGCCCCCCTTGACAAATTGTTCTTAACAAAAGGTGTTCCTGTTGATGCCATGGTGGTGGCGGCAGCCACCAAAAAGGAAATGTCTTGAGACTTCTTCGTCTATCCATCCTCCTAACAGACTCCAGGATCATGGCTAGATACAGGAAGCGCATGTTTAGTTCAGCGACTTTTGCTCTTCATTGGCTCCACTATTTTAACCCATTTTACCAGATTACAAAGAGATTTCTTTAAAGGGCTAGGTGATACTCTTCTGGGTACAGTAGCTGCAGGAGCTACCGACAAAGTTGCCACCCAGCTTGCTACCCTTAGTTCTATAGTAAGCTCATCCATGTGCCTCATCTCATATGCAGTTGATGGAACGAGTAGGGCAGCGGGTAGAGAAGTTGCTCTTAGGAGACACTCCTGAATGCACTTGTGTTCCTTTGCGGAGCCCTTCAAGTCATCCTTTGTGAATACTCCCTTTGATGGCTCATCCCTTTTCCGTCCTAAAGTGAAGCAAACCTTAACCAGGTGTGAACAGGATGGAAAGACTCTATCTGCCGTCGGGGCCCATTTTTCCACCCCTGCCCGACCTACCCTAAGGGTCAAAGGGGAGGAAAAATGTGGTTCCGAAAAGCCCGAGCAGCCTTTTTTGGGACACACGTGGTAAACCCCCCCCCCCCCTTCAGAGGCAGAGGAGGGGGCATTAATGGAAGATGCCGCCCTCTTGGCAGAGGGGGTCCGCAACACCAGGGCGACGGATCACTTCTCTGGGAAGCCCCACCAGCGCTCCTGAGAGGAGGCCCAACTGTCCTGCTCTGGAGGCAGTCGGGGGTCGCTTATCTTTCGACCCAGCTGTCTTTTGTTATTTTGAGCCAGGCGTCTGGATATAAAGTATCATTCCCAGGGGATACTTAATCCCATTCGCCACACACCCTCCACCCATAAGAAAAATCCCAGACGTTCCACCCAGTTACAGGGAACAGGCAACAATAGAGGTCCAAACAATAGAGGTCCAAACGTTGCTAAGAAAGTCATCCAGCCAGTCCCAGCAGACCAGACAGGATCCGGAACTTACTCGAGATTCTTTCTGGTCCCAAAGAAGACTGGGGGCTGGAGACCCATATTGGACCTCAGCAGACTGAACCAATGCGTAAAGAAAGAGAAGTTCCGGATGGTCACGCTTCAGTCTATACTTCCTCATTAGGGAAAGACAATTGGATGTGCTCGATAGATCTCAAGGATGCGTACTACCACATAAAAATGGCCAGGCCATCCAGGGATCATCTGCACTTCCGGCTGGGAGCCAATCATTACCAGTTTCGAGCCCTGCCCTTTGGTCTCACTACAGCCCACAGAGTGTTCACCAATTGAATGACAGTGGTCACAGCTCACCTGAGGTGTCTAGGATTCCAGGTGTTCCCACCCCCTAAACGATTGGCTTCTTACTGCCACCACCAGGCATAAACTCTTCAAGTCAGGGAGTCCACTATGTCACTCTGCAATCAACTGGGCATTGCAATCAACTGAAAAATCTGCCTTGTTGCCATCGCAGCATATTTTTTATCGGGGCAGAGCTGGACACCACCACCAGCACCACACTAAGGCTTCCAATAGAAAGAGTCTGTCCTTCGTCAGCATGTCAGCGTTCTGATATCCAAAGACAGAGCAACGGCATCAGAAATTCTGAAATTAGGCTTGATGGCAGCAGCAATTCTAGCCATACCACTAAGCTTGTATGCACATGTGGATACTACAATGGCTGTTCACTCAATGGTCTTACCAAGAGCTTCTCATGTCTCGCACAATAATTACAAATTCCTGCAAAAAGGGTCTTCAGTGGTGGTTGACCTCACTTCGTCATGATAGGATGCCCAGTTGTGCTACCCCCTCCAGCGGCCACTGTGATCACGGACGCTTCCCTGATAGGGCGTGTGTGGGGGGTGGCATTTTCAGGGAAAGATAGCCCAAGGCACATGGACCGATCAAGAGACACATCTGCATGTCAATGTACTGGAGATGAGAGCGGTACTTTGGTGTTGCAGTACTTCCAGGACTTTTCCTCTGGGTACGATTGCGATTCTGACGACATGTCAGTGGTCTGGTATTTGAACAAACGAGGAAGAACCAGGTCCTACCCCCTTTGTCGTGAGGCTCTTGAGTATGGCAGTGGGCTGTTTCCACCCAGCGCTTTCTGTTGGCAAAGCACATCCTGGGGAAATCCAATGTGATAGCAGATGAGCTTGAGCGGGACAGTCTTGTTGCCCCACGAGTGGTCCCTCAAGCAAGAAATAGGATTTTCTGCATGTGGGGCCAGTCTTGTTATGACCTCTTTGCCAGTCACATGAACACAAAATGCCCTTGATTCCCCCTCCAGGAGAAGCCGCAAGGAACGCACTCGTACACGATTAACCTCTGGGTCTCCTTTATGCATTTCCACTGATCCCGTTGATTTCAAAGGTTCTACAGAAAGCAAAAACCCTGGGAAGGACCATCATTCTCATAGCCCCTCATTGGCCTTGTCTGATTTGGTTCCCCTTCCTTCGATTTCGTCTTTTGGAGGACCCTTGGATTCTGGACCCAGTTCCAGATCTTTTGATGCACTCTGAGAACGTCATTCCTCTCTGCAGTCCCTGAAGCTGACAGCTTGGCTGCTACAATTCCCATCCTAGCCAGGTTCCATAACCTTTCCAGTGAGACAAAACAAATCCTCTTATCCTCTTATAAATCTTCTACTAGTAAGCTATATCTTAGCAAATGGAAAAAAAAAATTTCGATATTGTCCTTTTAAGAACAATATTGATCCTTACCAAGCCCCTATGGTGTTCATTTTAGAGTTCTTGACTATGATCTTTAACAAAGGAGCTGCAGCAGCAACATTTTGTGTTCAACTGGTTACTATTTTTAATTTTCATCTTGGATTTGAACGATTGATTGGTCTCACAAGTTATCCAAAGCCTTTCTCAAAGGGGCCTTTCATAGTAGACCACCTGTGAAATCTCCCCATTCTCCATGGAATCTAAATTTTATGCTTTCCCGCGTAATTGTCCTGTCATTTGAACCAGCTTCCTCTTGTGAACTCAAGTTTTTGTCATGGAAAACCATCTTTTTAGTAGCTATTACATCTGCCCGCCGAGTGTCAGAGCTCCAGGCTTTAGCCATCAAGCCTCCTTATTTGATTTTCCGTGCTGATAGTCTCACTTAGAACAAACCCCTCATTCTTGCCCAAAGTTTGCACTGAAACCAACCTCAACCAAAATTATTGATTCGCCAGTCTTCTTCCCCAGTCATTCAAACAATTTAGAGTACATGCTGCTCAAACTTGATGTTCACAGACAGCTCAGATTTTATTTGGATACAACAAAAGATGTCAGAAATCAGACCAGCTTTTTGTTTCATTTTCAGATTCCTGGAAGGGTAGACCAGTGGCTAAAACTGTCTAAATGGTTATCTGATTGTATCACCTTTGCTTTTTCAGCTGCCAAATATGCCTTTGCAGAATAAATTTAAAGCTCAATCAACTAGAGCAGTTTCTACATCTGCTTTTTCTGCCAGACTTCCCATTGATAACATTTGCGCAGCAGCCGCTTGGTCAAAACCTCATACCTTTATCGCTTATTACAAAGTTGACAGGGCCTCCATTGGATCCATGGTCCTGAGAAATATACTCCCATGAGCCACCCGAGATTGATGGTGCTTGGGACGCTACCCGAGATTGATGGTGCTTGGGACGCTACCCATCAGTAAAGAATGAACGGCGAGATATTACAACTTCACATAAAGAAGTTGTGTACTTACCATAACATTCCATGTGAGTTCATCTCGCCTTAATTCTTGTGTCCCTCCCTCCAACCCCCTCCTGGGCTGTTAGATGACAGAGATGCTGGATCCATCCTGGTTGCTCAATACTTCTATACCCTTTGTTAGGAGTGAAGGAATGTCGTATGGTTTTATTTTGCGCAGCAAATAAAATCTGAGGTAACTCTAGGTGCATCATGAGATAGGGACTTGGCTTCGAGCTATTTGAAGACCTCGAGCTTTGCAGCTGGCCGACTGAGCCGAGGGATCGGCTCCGAACCCATCAGTAAAGAATGAAGGCGAGATGAACAACTCACTTGGAACGTTATGGTAAGTACATAACTTTTTTCATGTTTCTATGTATTGTCCAAATGGAATGTGTCCTTTTGATTTTACATAATCAGTGATTTACTTTAGTGGTTGCTGTCAACCCTATTCACTACCTTCAATAGTGGCTTTATTTATTATTTTTGCTTTCACATGTAACCTGCCCTCCTTCATACCCAGTTTGTGTTTACTTATGATGTCTGAGAAGTAATGTATTTAAGCTTATTGCTGTCTGACCCCCACTGCCCCCTTTGCAAACTCTATCTGTAGTCCTTTAATAATGGTAACATTATTTCCCTTTGCTTTTGCATACAACTGAAAGTTAAGGGTTGTCATGCATAGCCCTGGCTGTTGCCAGTGTTTGTCATCTGTAGTTAAGGGGTTAAGTGGTTTGCGTTTAACCTACTTGTGTTTGAACAAGGCAGTTTGAATTTTTGGGAAGGCATTGTAGCTGGCCCTGTCTAGTCAAGAACATTTCCTTTCCTCTTCACCCCTAAATTGGAGCGTGTGGATTTTGTTGTGCTTGTATTGCTGTAGCTGTTTGTATTGGCAATAACAATTAAATCCACAAACCTGTATAGACAAATGTTTCTGTATGTATAGGGGGTGTGTGCCTATTTATATAATCTTAGTCTGCACATTTTCTAGTGCCAGCATTTAATCTGATCTCGGGTCTTGTTTTGTTTTCTGATTGGTTCATTTTCTGATACTGTGGAGCTCTGTGTTCTTGAGTTGTGGTCAGAAAGTTGGTGATTTTATAAATTTGTTGGCGCTTTATTGACTTTTTGTTTTTTCTTTCTTCAGGAAGTCGGAAGTATCATTGGAAAGGTTAGTATACATTTTTGTTAAAAGCTTCCCCTTTCATGTCTGTAAATATTTTAGTGTTTTTGCTTTGCTTTTCTTGTATGTTCTTGGTGATTTGGAAAGTTAAATGGTTTATGCTTATGCTTTACTTGTAGTTTGTTCTTGGACTTTTGAATTCTCTTGGTATTTCTTTTTAATTAAAAACTAGATGTGATAATTATCTTCGTGTTTCACTGTTGCAGTCATCACACTTGGGTTACCTGCCTGCAGGTAGCCCTCAGTCGGCCCGAATACCAGTCTTAGTATTTCTGTGTCGGATGCTCTTGCTTCTTCTATGATGTCAGGTCGTCAGGGGTATAAAACAGGCAGCCAACGCCATTACATCAGTCTTTCTTGCTGAGGAGACGCCCGAAGCAGAAGCAGTTCACAAGTACCAGTCAGCCACTACCTGAAATTTTTGTTTTCGAGTTTTATAATCCTGAAGTCTAAAGCTAAGTAACCCGTTGGGGATCCTTTTTTCCTGCCCTAACCGATGTCAGAAAAAGTTAACAATTGTCTTGCCTGTGGAAAGCAAATGCCTGACAAAGATTTTCATTCTTACTGCACCACCTGTTTAGCCCCAGATCACGATGTCCCTCGCTGTCGGTTTTGTGCCTTGTTTAACGCCCAAACCATTCGTCTGGCTATCTTTGTCACTAAATTCTTTCACTCTCGTTCTCTATATTCTGAAATGGCTTCGATTAAGCCATCTGACTACCGATCTTCCGAAAAAAACGTAAAGATAAAGAATGAGACCGCATAGGTCCAAAACTGCCGATGACTCTTCCGTTAAGCTAGTCGCCAGTCTGCCAGTACTCTGGTGCCTTTGCTGCCCCTGATGCCCGCTTCTATGGATTCACAGGCCTCTACTGAGACCCATTTGGAGTCCGGTATGCCAGGAGATGCTTCTTTGACTATGGAACCTGAGGATGTCTCTACCTTGGATGGGTCTGGAGCTGCTGTGCAGGCACCGGCTTCTGAGGGTGTATTCCATCCTACCGATGTTCGAATCAAACTGATGACTTTGTTTTTAGCCAAAACGACAGTGTTTCTTAGTCCCAGAGTACACACTATGCCTAGAAAACAGACTACCAAAGCGCATGCTCAAGCTCCCCTGCCACAAAAAAAAAATGCTTATAATGGCTGATTACCTTATTACCCTAATTAGGGGAAGCCAGCCTTCCCATGCTAAGAGACAGTTTCCATCTGATTCTACAGACCAGGAGTCCGATGACTCGGACCCTTCTGATTATCAGGACATGCCCTTAGCCTATGAGGATTCAGATGCAGAGGAATCCATTCCCTCTGCCTCCCCTCCAGAGGATTTTTCTTTTGGTGAAACCTTGCATACTTTGAGAGCATTTCCACTGGGAATGCCAGGACTACTCTGTCCAAAAAGAGAGACTGATAATTTTTAGAGTTGCCTCAGCACAGGCCTCTAGCTATACCCCCTGTCCTGGATGTTGTAGATGTTTTTATGGAATCCAGTCTTACTCCAGATAGGTTTCCTACGGGCTGGGGGTAATTTAACAGGTACTACAGAGTACCGGATTCCCACAAATTTCTCTCCCAAGAATCCTACTGCAGATCCAGACACCATTTTCCAGGGACCTAAAGGTATTAAGGCTACTACAGCCAAAAATCCTACCCCTTTGGACAGGGATTCCAGAGCTTTAGACAGACAGGGTAAGAAGGTATATTCCTCTGCAACTCTTGCCATCAGGGCATTGAATTGCCAGTTTCACATGTTGAAGTGCCAGCAACATATTATGGAACTAATTGAACAAAACATGGTATTTCCAGATTGTGCAGAAAATAAAGATTTACAAGAGCTAATGCATTCTGCAAACCAAGTTAGTAAGCATACTTTGTAGTGTGTCTTTGCCCTAGAAGCATCTTGCAGTGCTGCAGTCACTGGGTCTGTACTGAGAAGGCATGCTTGGATGAAGGAACAAACCTTGACAGATCATGTCAAATCCGAATTACTAGACACCCCTTTAAATAAGGGCCGTTTGTTTGGTACCAAAGCAGGAGAAGTTCTTAAAAAGATGGAAGAAAAAGCTAAATCTATGCAAACTGTCAAAGAATTCTTACAAGTGCAACCACCTAGATTCAGTAGGCATTGGCCTTCTAAAAACTGGTCCTTTCCAGCCCCTTCCAGGCCTTCCCAGACCAGAGCCAGGGGAAACAGGCCACCCAGACTATAGCCTCAGGGTATGGAGAGATGTAAACAATGGAGTGCCCCCACCCTAAAAACTGAGTGGTAAGCTGCCCCCTTATGGAAGAAGTTCACAATGACTTTTTTTCAGTTCTCCTTCCCAGCCATGCCCAATTACTTGTGCCCCTAGGAGGAAAACTTGCCCTTCATGCAAAAAACTGGATGTTTATTACTCTGGACCGATGGGTCCTAAACATTGTATCCCAGGGGTACCAATTCTACTTCCATTCACTGCCAACCCCAAGAAGGTTTCCAGACTTACAGTGGGCAGAGGCTCAAAAGCAAGTACATTCCCTGCTCAATATCAGAGCTAGGGTTTGTACCTAACCTCTTATGTTTGTCAAAAATGCCTGAGTGGGGTATTACGCCAGATGCCTTGGCCAGGTCAAGGTAGACGGTGTAAACCATTTTGTTCTCATCCGTTGCTTTGGTGACATTCTCAAGAAGTCCACCAGGCTGGGTAGCATGGCCTGCCCTTGATGAAACCAAATTAGGTTGGGTCCAGGGTCTGGAGGTTTACTATGTCATTATTGATTTCCATTTTAATTCTTTCCATGGCTTTGTATATGAGACTAGTGAGATTTATGGGTCTGTAGTTTCCAAGGTCTATAGATGGCCCACCTTTGTGCAGAGGGAGAGCTGAAATCATTCTGTTGATCAGTGTACAGCCACCTTGGAAATCACACTTCATTTTTGTTTTTGTGCTTGATCCTGGCTATTATCTTTGTTTTTCTGTTTTTATTATTTAGACTATACAGTTTCTGTATTAGTTAATTGCAGAATTTTAGTAGAAATGTTTTGTTGATTTAAGGTTTGAAGACATCAAGTTTGGTCACAGAACAGAAACTGTTCATTAGGATGCCTGGTTTGAGCATACATAATCATTTATTTTAATTTACAGTAATTTATCACCATTCTAAGTGCTGTTTGTGAAACAGTTATCCCAGTCCCAATAATGGTCTGGTTGCATTTATGATGTTTTTTGCTCAGAATCAGAATGCATTATTTCCTGAGTTCCTATTACGTCATCGAAAGATAACTTAATCGAACGGCCAAAACATTGAAACGGCCACATTTCGAAGATCACATTGTGGGATCTCAGTACAGTGAAGATTGGGATATTTGCCCTTTCCTCACTGTAGTGCGATCTCTGAGTTGGAATATATATTTAGCAGGGGGCAGCCCCCCCCCCACAATAAAAGCTTCGATATGCGGCCTTTTCAATGTTTTTCTATTCAGTTATGTTATCTTTCGATAACGTAATATGAACCCATCATTCCTTGCCACTTTGTATATAAAGATGAAGCCCAGTTTGGCCCAGACCATATTGGATGAGGAAAGGTGGCTCTGGCTGATGGTGTACATTGTTGCCAATCAGGCAGCACCATGTAGAGCTTAAGGGAGTTACAGTAAGGATCTTTCCATGAGAGATGCTGGGCTGCTTTCCCTCGACCTGAATTTGGCCTGCTCCCTACTGTTAAGTGGGATAAATAGGTTGATGAGCTCCCTGGACAGGAACGGATGGGCCAAAAGCATCTTGCCTTAACTGCGGATGTCTGGTCCTCAATCCAACTGAATGAATGGGCTGTTGAAAGTAGAGGAATCATTGGGCAGAGCCCATGGAGATGAGGGATGGATGTTGATATAAGTAATTTATCCTGACTTCCAACACTACTTTGTGTGGTATAATCTGTTTAGCTAACTTGAAATGTCTTAGTTGCAATCACTAACTTTACTGTTATCCTTGTGTCTTGATACAAATGTACTCAAATTTTTGTTGTATTAGACATTGCTTGAACCACTAAGTGTATAGCATATAGTGTGAAACATTGAAAGGACATCATCTTATGATTGGTCTGTCACAGTTCAGCGAGCAACACATGCATGAAAGACTGGGAACTCCATCTGAGTGAATGAGTGATTGATGTAGGATTTATTGCAGCCAAGTCATTTCACACTTTACAAAAGCAGCCAAATTATAGCTGCTGCCTGTAATCGAAACTAAAATGGGCTCATGGACATCTGATTTATGAGATGGCAAAGAATACAAGTCTGTCGTAAAGAAACGTGTTGTTCTTTGTTCTGCTATTGGTGAGCTTCTTCTTTGACTTTCTTATTGGTTCTTTTTTCTGAACGTCAGTGCTCCGTCGCTAGAGATCTTGTTGGGTGTACTGTTTGAGGAAGTGAAATATATGTTTAGCGTGATTGGATAGGTGATGTGCCTTTTAACCTATGAACAGATTTTCTATCTTCCTTGTTGAATGTAGCGCTCAAATGTGCAGCGCGACTATTGTTATAATGTTACACATTGGTTATTTAGTGTTTTTATACAACCATTTGTAACAAGTATTTAAGTTGAATATGATTTGATGTTGTGTTTAAATGAATTACGATTAGTTTGGAGTGGAGTTTGAGTTTTTTGATAAGTTCCCATAGGTCTTTCACATCTTACTTATTTCTGGTATACGCTGTACCATTTGCTGTTTGCATTGCCAGTGGCGAGTTTCTTTTTTGACTTTATCTTGTTTTTTCTTTAACAATGACGGCGCTTTTTTGATAAAGATCTTATTGGATGCACTGTTTGAGGCAATGATTTAAGGAAATAAAATACACACCTGCAACAACTGGAGAGGCCGCAAAAGTACCTCACAAAGAGGATTCTAGGCCTTAAACAGTTGTCCTATATGGACAGACTCAAAAAAAACTCCCAACTATTCTCTGTCTCGTATTGCCTACTTAAGAGTCCATCTCTGCTTGACTTACGAAGCCATGTCTATCCCAGCACTGTCAGAAATGCTACATCTAAAGAAATCCCAGTCTTCCTCGCACCACATGCTCCAGAGACCTCAACCTCATTACCACAATTAACAGAACATGCTGGAGGGACAGGTTCGTAGCCCAGAGACTGTCCATGCTATGGAACGGACTTCCCGTACATGTCAAGCAGAGCACCTGGCTGACCCTCTTCAAGAGAAATCTTGATGAGTGGATGGGAAACAGAAAATTCATCCCAGGGATAATTCCAGTGGCTCTACTCAACAGAGGCACTGGAAACTAAGGTCTGGTGGCACTACGCCAGGGTAATCCTATGGCTAGGCTTGTAAAGGCCCCATGGCCATTAGCCTAGTACACACCTATGAACATGTTCCAGTAGAACAAAGGGGTCAGGGTTTCTACTCGAGACTTTTCCTGGTGCCCAGAAAAGAGGGCTCTTGGTGCCCAATCCAGGATATTTCAATTCTCCACACCTTTCTGGTGATCCCAAAATTCAAGATGCTTACCCTGCAACATCTTCTCCTTATGTTAGCCAAGGATGCCTAGTTAGTCACTCTAGACTTAAAGAAGCTTATCTGCACACCCCCATAAGGGAGTCCTGCAAGAAATGTCTGTTTCAGGGCAGGCTCTATGCATCATCGCTTCTCTGCACTTCCCTTTGGCTTATCTACTGCGCCCAGAGTATTCCCAAAGTGCCTGGCTCCAGCCATTGCATACTGCAGGCAGAGAAATATCCAAATTTTCCCATACTTGGACGACTTCCCAATTCAGGCGGACAGTCTGGAATTGCTACTTCAGCACCTGGCATTTGTAAAAATCCTCACTTCATTGGGGTACACCCATCAACGAAAAGAAATCACAACTGGTACCCAGTCAAAGGATTGTATTCCTGGGAGTAAGCTTGGGCACAACTTCCCAGATGACATCTCTCACTTCAGAAAAACAGGTCTATCTGACAAACTACTTCAAACAAATGGCCAACAGAACCCAGCTTTCTGCAAGAAAAATACTGCAAGCCCTAGGGTTCATGGCCTCATGTATTCTGCTAATTCCATATGCAAGACTGCATATGAGGCAACTTCAGTGGTACTTAAGTCTTTGGTGCCAACATTCTCGGGACCTGGAAACAATGTTCTGTAGTCCTATCTCACCTTCATTCTTGCATATGGGTTCGGAGCTGATACTCTGCCTGTTACAGTGCTCAAAGTCTCAGTTGGCTTGTGGCTAGGTAGGTATCCCATAGTGCACTAGTACAATCCCCAGATCTCATTTGCCACGTTTACGAGTTCAGAAGTGCTTCTTGCTTGGACGTGCCTGTTTAAGCTTTTGTCTTTTATCACTTTTACTGTTCCTATAGCTAGTTAGTGTTTAATAGTGTTAGAAGTGTTAATAGTTTAGAAGTGTTTTGCTATGTTTTGCTAGTTAATTTAGTTTGTTGAGAACTGGTTGGCCGTTGGCCCTTGTTCTCCATTTGATAACCTGTGTGCTAGTTTCTTTTTAACATTGATATTTCATAGGTCCGTGTTTATTTAGGACTTTGTTTTTTCACCTTTTTATATACACATACATATATATTGTGTGCAGTGTTTTTTGCTACTGTTGGTCTCTGTGGGTCTGCGTTTAGGACCTTTGTTTTTCTAATTTTTAGAAATTTAAGCTTGGCTGCAGTGTTTGCTCGTTACTTTGACTGCTACTGGTTTTTGGATTTTTTTCTGTGACTTAGCCTATCTAGCTAGGTCCGTTTAAGTTAGAGGACCTAGTCCTCTTTGTGTGTGTGTGTGTGTGTTAGGGCTAGGTCCGTTTAAGTTAGAGGACCTAGTCCTCATTGTGCTTGCTGTGTATCCGCTTTATTACATAGCTCTTCAACATGTCTAAATACCACAAACTTTCGGGTTTCAAAAAATGTATAAAGTGCTCCCAGAAAATGTCAATTACAGATGGCAATAGTCCTTTAGCTCCAGAGTTCTCCAGGAGTGGAAGAACAAGTTAATTTTTGAAAGGTCTCCTCAAGCCTTCCTTTGAGAAAGACTTAGCGAGTTTTTCTTCATCCAAATCACATTCTTCCAAAAAAGAGAAGGTTGTCGGCCAAGAGGCATTCTCCAGCGCCGACTAGTGTATTGGAACCTCCTCAAAAACTATCAAAACTGGATAAGACTTCTACCTCCCCGGCTCCACTGTCTTCCTGAGCCAGTCAAGGTTGTCGATGTTGGCACTTCAGTGGTGGCCCCAAGCCTTTCGGCGCAAACTACTGAAAAATTGCATCGGAGCCGGTCCAGAGATACTTTGCATCTCCCCAACCTTAAGATCTCCAGTTTTAGAGATATCCAGATCACCTACCCTGTCATCCAGATCCTCCAGGAGCCTGTCAAAGGAAGATGTAGAGAGAGTAGTGCTTGGACTCCTGAAGTCATCTGCTTTGCCCAAGTTGTTGTTGGCTCCGACCAAGTCTGTTCCGGAGCCACCTGAGTCCATCCTCCCTATTGTGGCTCCTCCAAGCCGAGTCGGGCCTTCGGAGCCAGAGTTTTCGGTGCCACTTGTGGAACTTGGTTCCAGCTCCCCTCATGGCTGTCTCTGAGCAGAGTTCCACTCTGACACCTTCAGCGCCGTCTGTGGTGTCTAGGAGTCTTAAGCTCACTGGTCGGCCCCGATAGGGACACTTGGACCCGAACCTCTTCAGTTCTGAGTCTTCCTCTTGGTGCTTCGGCTAGGGTGAGCTCGGACCCTACATCCGTCTCGGAGGTGGTTGCTCTGGAGCTGCTGACTACCTCCATTTCCTCTGAACCGGGGCGATCTTTGGAGCCGGAGAGATCTGCTTTCGAGATGAGAGTGTGCTGTCTCGCTCATCAGCTCCATGCAAGGGTACCAAGGCCCCCCCCCCGTCAAGTGCCGACCTCTGTCTCAGCACCTACTTTCTGTCTCAACAGCAGAGACCAGTAGCCCCAGGAGCCTCCATTTTGTGGCCCCCAGTCTTCAGAGACCTCCCCAGAGTACCCTTCTAAGGAGCCCCCTCTGAAGATTACATGCAAGAGGAAGCATGTAGACTCCCAGGATGAGTCCATCACTTTAGACCCTGAGTTCGAGGAGTCAGAAGGGTCCCCCAAGTCTTCCTCTGATGTCTCCTTTTGTAGACATCGTAGAGATACTTAAGCAGAGAGGCGGCTGGGCCACCTTCACCCCTTCTGATGAGGAGTTAAGTGTACCTGAAGGCTTTCAGGTCTGAACCTTCAGCCTCTTTGGCGTTTCCACCTTTCGATGAACTTTTAGACCTGGTTAGTTGGAAGGTGTGGGAGACTCCTGATGCTGTGGAGACAGTTCCCAGAAGACGCAATAAATTTGTCTGCCCCTAAAGAGAGTTTTTTGTCCAAGGGCGTGACTGTAGATTTTTTTTTTTCTTTTATATCATTTGTTGACCGGGAAAGTCCGACTAGGTTCCACAGAGCCTGTTTTCAGCGGAGGCCCGGGGAGAAATGCTCCAGATGCATGTCTTTGGAATGTGGGAGGAAACCCACGCGAACACAGGGAGAACATGCAAACTCCACACACAAGGCAGCCCAGCCGAGAATCGAACCAGAGAACCTCTTGCTGTGAGGTGACAACGTTAACCACTGCACCACTGCGCCACCCATGGTGCCGCCCATAGATGCCATGGTGGTGGCAGCAGCCACTAAGGAGGAGCTAGCGGAGACTTCATCTGTCTGCCTAATAAGGAGTACCAAACGATGGATAGATACGGGAAGCATATCTTTTCTTCAGTGGCTTTTACCTTCAGATCACTGAACTCTCTCACATTTTACTAGGCTTCAAAGAGATCTCAAGGAGTTAGGAGATGCTCTTCAGGATACATCTACTAAAGGAGTCCCTGAGAAGGTATTTGCTCAGTTGTCCACCTTAAATTCCATCATGAACTCCTCCATGAGGCTGATCTCTTATGCAGCTGACGGCGCAAGCAGGGCAGTGGGTTTAGGAGTTTCCCTTGGGAGACACTCCTGGATGCGCTTGTTATTTTGTGGAGACTTTCAAGTCTACCATTACCGGCGTCCCCTTTGACTGACTGTTCTTTATTGTTTGGACCAAAGGTATAAGATGCACTCACCAGGTGCGAACAAGAAGGGAAAACTCTCTCTGCCATGGGAGTATGTTTTACTGTCCCCTCTAGACCATATCCTAAGGGTCAGAGAGGTGGTAAGATGTGGTTCAAGAAGTCACAGAGATTTTTCCCGGATGCACAGGGTGACTCCTCCTCCTTCAGAGGCAGAGGAGGAGGAGTTAATGGTAGACGTCGCCCTAGAGGCAGGGGGGTGGGCTCCGCAAAACCAGGGAGGCCACGATTCTTTGAGGCCGTTCCTATCAGCACTCCTGATGTGGAGCCTGGCTGTGCTTCTCAGGAGCCAGTTGGGGGTCGCCTATCTATGTATCCAGAAGCCTGGCTGAACATCGCCCAAGACAAATGGGTACAAAGAATAATCATCAGAGGTTACTCCATGCCCTTTTTCCTCTTCCACTCCACACTCCCAAGAAGATCCCGGATGTTCCACCCAATCACAGGGATCAAGCAACTGTAGAAGTGAAAAAGTTGCTTGCAAAGGGAGTCATCCAAACCGTCCCTGCAGACCAGATAGGATTCGGAACTTACTCTTGATTGTTTTTAGTGCCAAATCGTACAGGGGACTGGAGGCCCATCCTGGACCTCAGCAAACTAAACTAATCCGTAAAGCAGGCGAAGTTCCAGATGGTGACACTGCAGTCTATACTCCCTCTTTTGGGCAAAGACAAGTGGATGTGCTCCATAGACCTCAAAGATGCGTGCTACCATATAAAAATGGACAAAGCATCGAGGAGTCACTTGCGCTTCCGGCTGGGAGCCAGTCACTACCAATTTTGTGCTTTGCCCTTTGGTCTCATCACAGCCCCTAGGGTGTTCACCAGATGTATGGCAGTAGTCACAGCTCACCTGAGATTTTAGGATTCAAAGTGTTTTTGTATGTGGACGACTGGCTCCTGACTGCCACTACCAGGCATCTACTAATACAAACCAGCGATTCCACTATCCAGCTTTGTTCCCATCTGGGGATTACAATAAAATGGGAAAAGTCTGTCTTATCGCCCTCTCAATTTTTGACTTGTATAGGTGCAGAAATACAGTTGCCATGTTAGCTCGTCTACCTGCAGAAAAGCGTTCAGAACCTCAGACAGCAAATTCTCAGTCTACTGCCTCTACAGAAAGTCAAGGCAAAGACCGTGCTGAAACTCTTGGGGACCATGGCCTCCACCATAACGTTAGTCCCTCTAGCTAGATTACGTATGCAAATTCTCAAATGGCTTCTTTCTTCCCAGTGGTCCTTCCCAACAACTGCCTCTATCTCACCCCTTCCTCGTAAGGGTCTTGCAAAAAGGACCTTCGTTGGTGAATTCAACCTGACCAACTAACAGGCACTCCATTCCTTCCTCGCCAACCCGTTGCTGCTGTGACCACGGATGCACAGATAGGGTGGGGGGGCATTATCTAGGCTGGACTGTCCAAGGCACATGGCAAGATCACGAGGCTCACCTGCATATCAGTGTCCTAGAGAGGAGAGCAGTACTTCTAGCGTTGCAAGCACTTCACGACTTTCTTCCTCCAGGGACAATAGCAATCCCGTCAGACAAAACAGGTCAGTGGTATGGTATCTCAACAAGCAAGGAGGAACCAGATCTTATCCACTTTGTCGAGAGGCCCTTCGTGTTTGGAAGTGGGCTATTTTTTCCCGGCGCTTTCTAGTTGCAACGCACATCCCAGGGACAACCAGTGTGATAGCCGACAAGCTCAGCAGGGCAATCTTGATGCCTCACGAGTGGTCTCTGAATCAGGAAGTAGCAGAACAGATATTCAGCAAATGGGGACAGCCTTGCTGCGATCTCTTCGCCAGTCCGATCAACTCCAAATGCAGTAGCTACTTCTCCCTTATCCCCCCTCCAGGGGAGCCACCGAGAGACGCACTTGTTCAAGATTGGCCCTTGGGACTCCTTTATGCTTTCCCTCCCTTTCCTTTCATATCCAAAGTGATTCAGAAAGCAAAATTATTGGGAAGCAAAATGATTCACATCATTCCTTACTGGCCTCGTCAGATTTGGTTCCTTTTTCTCATCTACTAGACTATCCATGGACTCTAGACCCTGTGCCAAACCTTTTCGTACACGTCAGGCTCCCTTCACCCCTGCCTCCACACCCTCAACTTGACAGCTTGGCTGCTCCAATTCCATCCCTAGTCAGGTTTCATGATTTTTCACCTGCTGTGACGCACATCCTCACGTCTTCGCATAAACCTTCCACTAGGAAGTTGTACACTAGCATATGGAGAAGGTTTTCTGTCTGGGCTGAAGAAAGGAATGTAGATCCTTACACTGCATCCATCCCTATGGTTTTAGAAATTTTGTCTGAACTTTTCCATCAAGGATCTGCTGCTGCCACAATTGGGGTCCAATTGGCAGCGATTTTCATCTAATTTTCATTTGGGTCAACATGAATCTAACCTGATAGTCCCACAGATTGTGTAAAACCTTTCTTAAAGGTGCTACTTTTAAGACTCCCTTTTCAGGAACCGGTATCTCCCTGGGATCTAAATTTTGTTCTGTCCAAACTTTCACCGCCCTTTAAACCATTCGTGCCTATTGAAATTTCTGTCATGGAAGATCTTGTTTTTAGTAGCCATTACATCAGCTAGACTGGTTTCAGAGTTGCAAGCACGGTCTATTAAGCCTCCTTATTTGATTTTCCACAAAGACAGTTTTTCTTCATACAAATCCTTCATTTATCCGTAAAGTTTGCTCTCTCACTAATTTGAACCAAACCATAGAATTACCTGTGTTTTTTTTCCCTAATCATTCTAATGCAGCAGGGTACAAATGTCATCAGCTGGATGTTCACAGGCAATTACGGTTCTACCTTCACAGGACTAAGGAACTCTGTCAGACCAATTGTTCGTATCTTTTTCTTATTCTAGACTAGGTCTGTCAGTCTCTATAGTGACCTTATCTAATTGGATTTCGAGCTGTATTTCCTTTATTTACTCCTCCAGTGGAAAAACTGTACTGTTCAAGATTTAAGGCTCATTCTACACAATCCCAGTCTACATCTGCTGCCCTCCAAGCCAGAGTTCCAATTGACAGTATTTGTCCAGCAGCAACTTGGGCTACCCCTCATACCTTTATTACTCATTACAAATTGGACCTTACCTCAAGGGGTAGAGGCTCCTTTGGTTCCATGGTACTCAAGAGTATTTTTCCCGTGAGCTACCCATGAATAAGGTGCTAGGGACACTGTCCCATATGTAGGAATGAAGGCGAGATAGGACTAAAGAACATGAAGTCATGTACTTGCCATAACATTACATGTTTGTAGTCCATCTCACCCTTCATTCTTACGAACCTACCTACCCCTGTCCTGGAAGGATCTGGAGACAGGATAGTCTTACCTTGGTAGGGTGGATCTGAAGACAGGATAGTCTTACTTTGGTAGGGTGAAGACCTTTCACTATTGTTCTGGATAACTTTACTTCTGTCTAGCTATAGTTTAGCAGCAAACAAGATCTGGGGATTGTACTAGTGCACTGTGGGATACCTACCTAGCCAAGAGCCAACTAAGAGACTTTGAGCTTTATAATAGGCTGAGTCGGAGCCGAGGATTGGCTCCGAACCCAAATGTAAGAATGAAGGGCGAGATGGACTACAAATAAGGAACGTTCTGGTGAGTACATAATTTCTTTTTCCTGTCATACCTTGTCTAAGGGCAGAGTTCCTTTGGTGGGCAGAAGCATGCAACCACAACAAGGGACTGCTTTTCACTCAACCCCTCGCCGCCCAAACCCTGACAACAGACTCATCAGACTATGCATGGGGGGATCACATGGCAGGCAAATGCATTCAGGGCCACTGGAGCCCAGGCCAGATTCTCCTGCACATCAATCAAGAAGAGATGCTAGCTGTACAGAATGCTGTGACAGCTTTCAAATACCTAATCCTTTCTGGACAACTGCTTATAAAAACAGACAACGCCACAATTATGCGGTACAAAAACAAGCAGGGGACAACCCATTCTTAGCCACTCTGCAGGTTAGCCATGGACCTATGGGAACACACCCTTGAGCAACCAAGTGCATCTACAAGCTCTGTTCCTGCCAGGCAAACAAAATTCACTGGCAGACGACTTAAGCAAAAATATCCTAGACCCACACGAGTGAAAATTGGAGCCCAATACCTTCAACCTTCTGATCCAGAGCTGGGGTACATCAGAGGTGGACCTCTTTGCCTCACCCAAGAATGACCAGTTGAGCAAATACTGCACCAGGGACCCTCACAGCAGGGCCTGGAAGGTAGATGTCCTATTCTTTCAATGGGAAACTTCTCAATTTATGCCCCCCCCCCATCCCTTCTCTCAAGAGTACTACTAGAGTTAAAACAGGACAGGCCAAGGGCAATTCTTATTGCCCCAGACTGGCCACGCCAGCACTGGTACCCACTCTAAAGTAGCATGACAACAGTACCACCCTGGCATTCACCCGACTCCTTACCCTGCTGTCTCAGCAGGAGGGACAGATTTTGCATCCACAATTGCAAACCCTTAACCTTGCAGCCTGACTTATCCCTTGAATACCCCACCAGCAACCCTCAGCAAACAGGTGCTGGATGTCATTCTCGAAGCCAGAAGGCCTAGTACTAGGCAATCCTATGCTGAAAAGTAGAAAAGATATTGTTCTTGGAATCTGTCTCAAGGGAAGGACACAGCAGTGCCCTCCTCGTCTCTAATCCTGGATTACCTAGCAAGAGCTACTCCACAGAGGCCTATCCTCCTCCACCATTAAGATTCATACCTCTGCCATCTCAGCTCATTCTAATACTGAGCCATCTCTGATCGTGTTTCACTGTTGCAGTCATCACATTTGGGTTGTCTGCTTGCAGTAGCCCTCATTCGGCCTGACTATCAAAGTCTTGGGTTTTGCGTCTATTGCTGTCTCATCATTTTGCGACGTCAGTGGTATAAAGCATGCAACCGACGCCATTACATCAGTCTTTCTTGCTGTGTGGTGCCCGAAGCAGAAGCAGTTCACAAGTGCCGGTTGGCAGACTCCTGAAATTTTCATTTTCGAGTTTCAGAACCAAAGTCTTCAGTTAAAGCCAAGTATCCTGTTGGGGAAACTTTTTTTTTTCCTGCTCTAATCCGATGTCAGTAAATTATATTTCTTGTGGAAAGCAAATACCTCAAAGATTTTCATTCGTACTGTATTCCTTTCCTAGGCCCTGACACGACATACCTCGCTGCCGGTTTTGTGCCTTATTTAAACCATGAACTATTTGTCGTCTGTACATTTTCGCTTCTAAATATTTTGGTACTCTGTTCAGTTATCCAGATATGTCTTCGGTAAGCCACCCGATTTCCGACATTCCAAAAAAACGCAAAGATAAAGACACAGGCTGCCTAGGTCTAAAGCTGCCGATGATGCTTCTCCTAAGCTAGTCACCAGTTTGCCGGTACTCAGTCAGGCGCTTTCACAGCCCCTGATACCCGCTATTTCAGATTTGCAGGCTTCTACCGAGACCCATTCGGAGTCCGGTATGCCGCAAGATGCTTCAGCTGTGGTACCTGTGGATGTATCTACCTTGGCTGGGTCTGGAGATGCTGTGCAGGCACTGGCTTCTGAGGGTGTATTTAGGCCTACTGAACTGCATATTAAACCGATGCCATCTTCTTCTAGGCCTAAAACTTGAACCATGCCTAGGAAACCAATGCCCAGACTGCATGGTCAGGCCTCTATGCCTAAAAAAAACTTGAGTGACTGAAGACCTTATTACTTTAATCAGGGGAAGCCAACCTTCCCCCTCTAAGAGACCTAGGACTGAATTTGCTTATGATACTTCTGACCTGGATTCTGAAATTTCTGTCTCCTCTGATGATCAGTATTTACTGTTATCTACCTATGAAGATTCTGATGCAGAGGACTCTATTCCCTCTGCTTCTCCCCCAGAGGATTTTTCTTTTGGTGAAACTTTGCATACTCTTGGGGAACATTTTCAGTGGGAAAGCCAAGATTATTCTGAGACTTCTTACTCCTGCCCCAACACAGGCCTTTAGCTATCCCTCCTGTGCTGGACATGTTGATGAACCTTTTCGGAATCTAGCTTGACCCCCGACTCTCTCTACCTCCTACTCCCAGAAAACCTGATAGATATTACAGGGTTCCTGATTCTCACAAGTTCCTTTTTAAAAAATCCTACTGCGGATTCTGATACCATTTCACAGGGACCCAAGGGCATTAAGGCTACTACTGTCAAAAATCCTACCCCCTCTGATAGAGATTCCAGTGCCCTGGATAGATTGGGTAAGAAGGTATACACCTCTGCAACCTTTGCCATCAGGGCCTTAAATTGCCAGTTTCATATGTTAAAGTATCAGCAGCATATTATTGGATTGCTTAAACAGAAAATTATGTTGATTCCTGATTGTGCTGAAAATAAGGATTTTACAGGATTTAATGCATTCTGCTGAACGGGTTGGAAAACCTACTTTACAGTGTGGTTTTGATTCACTAGAGGCATCTTGCAAAGCTGCTGTCTGTACTTAGGAGGCATGCTTGGCTTAAGGAGCAATCTTTGCCAGGTCATGTTATAATTAAATTGTTGGATGCTCCCTTAAATCAGGACCGCTTGTTTGGCAACAAAGCAGATGATGTTCTTAAAAAGATGGAGGAAAAAGCTAAATCTATGGAAACTGTTAAAGATTTCTTACAAGTGTAGCCTCCTGGATTTAGTAGGAATTGGCCCTCAAAAAAATTGGTCCTTTCCTGCCTCTTCCAGGTTTTCTCAGTTCAAATCCAGAACCAGCAGAACACCCAGGCTTCAGTCCCAGGGTACGCACAGGTCTAAGCAGTGGGGGGCTCCCACTTCCAAATCAGGGAGTAGCAAGACTCCTCCCTATGGTAAGCTGTCTCAATGACTCAACTTTGAAACTTCCAAGCACTTCTCAACTGAATGCTCCTTTAGGGGGAAAGATTGCTCTGCAAGCAAAAAATTGGGAACTCATTACTCAGGACAAATGGGTTTTAAACTGTTTCCCAAGGATACAGATTTCACTTCCACACCTTACCAACTCCAAACGGTTGGCCAGATCTACCCCCAAATCAGTGGGCAGAGGCTCAAAAGCAAGTACTCTGTCTTAAGATTAAAGGATATTCAGACTGTACCAGAAGAGAAAGGGACAAGGTTTTCTACTAAAGACTATTCCTGGTACCCAGAAAAGACCACTCATGGCATCCTATCCTAAACGCCTTTTTGGTGATTCCAAAATTCAAGATGCTTAACTCTTCAGTTGCTTCCCATGATAGGCAAGGATGCCTGGTTGGCAACACTGGATTTAAAGGAAGCCTACCTGCACATCCCAATCAGGGAGTCTTGCAGAAAATATATTTGCTTCAAAGCAGGCTGCATGCCCTATCAGTTCTCTGCACTGCCCTTTGGCTTATCTACTGTGCACAGGGTATTCACAAAGTGCCTAGCTCCCGTCATTGTATTTTGCAGGCAAAGAAATATTCAAATATACCCATACCTGGACGAACGTCTAATTCAGGCAGAAAGCCAGGACATACTTCTGACTCATCTGGCATTTGTGCAAAAGGTGTTCACTTGTCTGGGGTACACCATAAATGAAAATAAATCATATCTGGTACCCTGTCATAGGTTCATACTAATGGGTTCATACTAAGCTATCTGCCCTGGGGCATTTATAAGCCTAGCCAGTGTGTGTTTGGCTTTCGCCACCCTTTGATTTGAGTTTGCTGTACCCTTTTTAAGGTTAGTTTACTGTGCCTTTGTCTAGTAGTGAGACAGAAGTAATCCCCGGGGTAAACCTACGATCTCCCATCCACTCATCAAGATTCCTCTTGAAGAGAGTCAGTGAGGTACTCTGCCTAACATGGACTGGGATTCTATTCCAGAGCGAAGGGAGCCTCTGGGTTATGAATCTGTCCCTCCAGCATGTTCTCTTTATTTCTGTGCTGAGGTTCAAGTCCCTTGAGCGCGTGGTTCTAAGGGATTTAGATTTTCTGAGGTGGAGCATGTCCATTAATTCTGGGTTGGATATAGCTTTGTATGTCAGGCATAGATTGCCTCGAAGTAGGCGGTATGCAACTGAGTAGAGCTGGAGTTTTTTTAACCGGGCAGCATATGGGAACTGTTTGAGTCCCTTGATCCTCTTTGTGATGTACTTTTGGGGTCTTTCTAGTTGCTGCAGGTGTCAGTTAAGGTACATCCCAAAAGGGGCATTGTATTCTATGATGGGCCTGATGAGGGATGAATAAAGGGGCACTATTACCTCACTTGATCTAGATGTGAATCCTTTTGTGATAAGGTGGGCTATGTAGAAGGTCTTTCTAACCACTTTGGCAATGTGGTTGTCAAAGGAGAGGTTGCTATCAACTTGGGTCCCCAGGTCCCTAATTACTATTTCCGTACTTAATGGGTTACCACCTATGTGGTAATTTGTGAGCACTTTGTTTTTGCCAAAGGGTATGACTATACACTTTTTGGCATTTAGCTTTAGGCCATGGCTCTGGCACCAGTTATCAGTCTGAAAGACCTTTTTGGAGGATGTTCGTGTCAGCTGGAGAGTCAATTATGGCACCCAGTTTGCAGTCATCTGCGAACTTGGTCAGCCATAGTCCTCCCATGTTGGGCCTGTACCTCGGAGAAGTATATGCCAAACAAGAGCGGTCCCAGGACAGAGCCTTGTGGAACACCACTTGTAACCGGTTTAGAGTCTGACATGGCTCCGGCAATTCTGAATCTGTTGGTTCTGTCTTTGAGCCAGTTAGCAACCCATCTTGTGACATAGGGGTTTATATTTAAGCTGGATAGCTTATCTATGATGCCCGAGTGTGGTATTGTGTCAAATGCCTTTGCGAGGTCCAGATAGGCTGTGTGGACTACCTTCCCTTAATCTATGGCCTTGGTGACGGTTTCAAAAAAGTCGACCAGGTTCAAGAGGCATGATCTGCCCTTGACAAAGCCGAATTGGGTAGGATCTAGTGTCTGTAGGTCCCCAATGTCTTTGAGTTCCATGATGATCCTCTCCATGGCCTTGCAGATAAGGTTACTTAGGCTTATGGGGTGATAGTTACCAGGGTCCGTTGAGGCACCACCTTTGTGGAGTGGGACCACTGTTGCTGTACGCCATTCTTTGGGTACATATCCTGTAGTGAGGCTGAGATTGTACAGCAGTTTTACGTGAGGGTTTAGTTCTTGGAGTTCATATAGGACGCAACCCGGGACACCGGCTGGTCCCATTGAAGCAGTGTTTTTTGCTTTGGAGAGGGCGGCTTTCACCTGAGCATCTGAGATGTTAGGGAGGCTGCACTCTGCTGGGATAGATATTTGCTCTTTTGGGGGGGAGGGGGGGGGGAGTTTGCACTGAACCTGTCTGCCAGGATGTTGGCAATGTCTGTGGGTTCAGTGTATTTTTTTGTCATTTAGAATCATCTCTGAGCATATCTGGGAGTTGCATCCCATGTTCCTAAAATAGCTAAAGAAAGCCTTGTGATTGTCTTAAGTGTCCTGTGCAATTTTTCTCTCTAAGCTGGCCTTGGAGGATTTTATGAGGGATCGTAATTTTTTGCTAGTACTGATCAGAGATGCCTTCCCTTTTAGGGATTTGCTCTGTCATGTAGTAGCTTCCTCCTTCTGTTGTACAACTTATTTATGGCTGAGGTCCACCAGACTGGACGCCTGCCTTTGGACGATTGGGTCTTGGTTTTGTTTGGGATAGCATGACCCATGCATTCCTGGAGGTGTCCATAGAATGCGTTTATATAGGATTCTGTGGCTTGGGCCGTAGTTTCCAATGGCTCGGGGGCCTTGAAGGATTCCACCTCGGTTTTGAGAAGGGTGAAGTTTGCTTTTGAGAAGTTTTTCACTGTGGTTTTCTGGGCTGTGGGTGGGGTCGGGTTTTGGATATCCAGTGAAATTAATTTATGGTCTGATCTTACCAAGGATGGGTATACTTCTGGTGTGGAGCATAGGGTCCCCTTGTTGGTGGTGATCAGGTCAAGTATGTTTTCCCCTCTTGTGGGAGTTGTGACTAGTTGTTCCATGGCATTTGAGTTTATAAATTCCAGGAACCTTTGGGCTAGGGTGTTGGGGCTTGAGTAATGCTTCCGGTTTATTTGGGTAGTTGAAGTCACCCAATGTAATGGTTTTTGGAGAGATCTTCATGTTCTCCAATGTTTTCAGGAAAGCCGAATGGGATTCCTGATTTTGAGATTGTGGTCTGTAGCATGCTATAAACTGAAAGGCAGTTTTGCCCACTGTTAGTTGCACATGGATGGTTTCTGATGCTTCGTGCAACGCCACTAACCTGGAGGTGTGGGTATCCTTGATAAATATGGATACTCCCCCTCATTTTGTGGTTCGGTCCGAGTTTTGGGGCCGAAAAGCATGATATGAGGTATAACCTGGTAGTGCTGGGGTGCTCTCTGGAACCTTGAACCAGGTTTCTGTCACTGCGCAGATATCTATGTTCTCCATACTGAGGAGAGCTTTGAGTGCGTGCATTTTGAGGTTTAGACTTATGGCGTTTAGCAGCATTACCCTTAGTTTCTTGTTTGCGTTTTCTATGTAGGTAGGTTTGTCTTTTGAGCCTTGCCTAAAAAAAGCACTTTGGGGGTGGCAAGAGCCTTTGCCAGTATCCGAAAGCCCAGGGGTGGCAGGTGCAAGCCGTCCCTAGCTAAGCAACGTGGCTTGTCGAGCATATCATCCCAGGCTGACAGGCACTGGATCCCCTTTGAATGACACCAACATTTTAGCCAATTGTTAAAATGGATCATTTTGTCTTTATACTGCGGCATCATTCTAGGTGAGGGTATAAGATGCTGCTCAAGGTCAGGATCATACTGGCCTGGGCTACATGATCGGAGAGCTCCTCTGTCTCTCCATGTAGTCGAGGGAGGTACGTCTCAGGTCATTCACACCAGCATGTACTATGACAGAGTCATATTTGTACTTGCTTTGGAGTGACCTGAGTGCTTGCGTTATGTGGCGGATCCTAGCGCCCGACAGGCAGCTCACTGTGATTTTCTCCTTGTTCAACCTGATGAGCGGGACGTCAGTGTGTCTGACTATAGAATCACCTATTACAAGTGAATCAGGTGTGTTATTCAGCCTTAAGGGCTGTGACTGTTTGGCACACTGACTTTGTGAGCTATGTGTTGCACATGTTTTGCTGTGGGGTAGCGTTTGCTTGGATGTCTGCTTTGGAGGTCTCTGCTGCTTGGGAAGATTTTTATTTAGAGCCTCCGAGTATGTTTTTGTGCGTTTGGTTTGCTGTTCTGGTAGGACTATGTGAGACTGGATTAGTGTTGTGTGAGGTTACCTTCTCCTCCTGACTGGTTACACCAGTTCTGAGGTGAGAGAGCTCAGCCTCCAGTTTGGCTATATGGTTGCATCTCTCGCATATGTTGAACCTGTTTGGAGGAGGAGAGGGTTGTCCGTGTACATGAGGCAGTTATAACATTGCTTCAAGATTCCCAGATTCACCAGCTGGACTGGAGAGGAAACCATTAACTGACCTTTGGACATGCTAGAGTAGTAAAGGAAACTCTGATCACTTAATTACAAAGGACCAGTAGGGGACAAGGTAATTGTGGAGAGTATATGAGGATGTACTGCTTTTAGTTTATTAGTGCAAGATTGTAAGATTGCATATTTGGGCAAGTGCAGGTTCTTAGATTGAGAATAGGGTGTTTAATTTGAGAGAGAGAGCGAGCAGTTTTAAGGGAAAAAGTGAAGAGCAGACTTTGTGGAGCCGGCAATAGTTTAAACCTGATTAAGCGGCGCTGTCCGATGCTGCAATATGCGCCCAATCATGCAAAGCCGCGCTAAAGCGGGTTTTTATGCAGGGAACTTCAAAGAGCTAGAAATGGGCCAAAACGGCCAATTACTACAAGATTCTTGTGCTGCGGTCACTCCTTCAGGGACAGATAGGCAGCTCAAGGCTCCCCACTCCCACTGGTGAGCAGAGAAACTTCCTTCTATCCAAGTAAGGAAATGGACAACACAGGAACTATCCAAAAGTCCAGAATACAGCAAAGCCTGTATAAGGGACTATTCTAGTTTAGGAAAAGCGGGAAACAAGGATTTTTTTTTTTTTTTTTTTCAGGAAAACAGAATTACAGTATATTCAATGCACAGGCTAGCGCACTTGAGTGGGCAGCCTCAACAGTTAGATACAACAAACAAACTTTTAAACTAAGTGCAGGTAATAAAAAAAACACAAAAACAAGCTTATGTTAAATAAGCAGTGTAAATTCGCTTTTCAGCGAGAAAGGACGGTCGCACAGGTAGTAACAGAAAAAATATACTTATATCTTGAAAGCAGTCACTCTCTTTTTTAGTTTCTCTGCTGCTAGCACCACTCTGCAAGACCACGTGGAGCTGTTGCTGAGTAGGATGTGAATTGTATTCCTGGGATCAAGCTTGAACACCGCTTCCCAGATGGCTTTCCTCACGCCAGAGAAACAAATTAATTTGACAACTTACTTCAAACTAGTGGCCACAAAAACCCTGCTATCTGCAAGGCAAATATTGCAAGCCTTGGGGTTCATGGCCTCATTCATTCTACTAATTCCGTATGCAAGACTGCATATGAGGAAACTACAATGGTATCAACATTCTCAGGATCTAGAAGCAATGATTCCTATCATACCTTTCCTACGGTTAGAATTCCTTTGGTGGGCAGAGGCCTGCCACCAAAACAAGGGACTACCATTCACTTTACCCCCTGCCGCCCAAACCCTAACAGACGCATCAGGCTATGCATGGGGGGCTCACCTGGCAGGGAAGTGCATTCATGGCAAATGGAACCCAAGTCAAATGCACCTGCATATCAATCAAAATGAAATGTTAGCTGTACAGAACACTCTGACAGCCTTCAAGGACAACATTCTTCCAGGACAATTAATGGTAAAGACTGACAACACCACTGTTATGTGGTACATAAAGCAGGGGGGGTGCCCATTCTTATCCCCTCTGCAGACTAGCCATGACTCTGTGGAACACAGCCTTGAGCTACCAAGTGCATCTACAGGCTCAATTCCTGCCAGGAAAACTAAATACACTGGCAGATGAACTAAGCAGAACTCTCATGGACCCACACGAGTGGAAACTGGAACCACAGACTTTGAAAATGTTAATCAACAAATGGGGGAGCCCAGATGTAGACCTGTTTGCTTCCCCCCAGAACTACCAATTGGACAAATTCTGCACAAGGACTCCTCACAGACAAGCTTGGAAAATTGGATGGTCTGTCCTTCAGCTGGAAAAATCTATCAGTTTATGCCTTTCCTCCACTGCTTCTCCTCTCAAACGTACTACTAACGATCAAACAGGACAAACCAAGGATGGTATTGATTGCACCAGACTGGCCACACCTACACAGGTGTACCCCCTCTTGCGCAGTGTGTCACAGCTGGGCCCCATGGCACCTGCCTCAGACCCCTACCCTGCTGTCTCAGCAAGAGAGACAGATTCTGCACACCCAGCTTCAAACCCTGAACCTGGCAGCCTGGCTAATTACCTAATCTCACTGTTGCCATCCCTCAGTAATCAAGTGTTGGATGTCATTTTGGAGGCAAGGAGGCCTAGTACTAGAAAATCTTATGCTGAAAAATGAAAAAGATTCTGTGCCTGGAACCCAGCTCAATGGATGGCTACAGCAGCGCCCAATTTACCTCAGATTCTTCAATACTTAACTGAGATGCTTCACAAGGGCCTTTCCTTTTTCTCCATCAAAATTCACGCGTCAGCCATTTCAACTCCATTGCAACACAGAACCACCCCTCTTTTCTCTTCCACTGCTCAAGTAGTTCCTCAGAGGGGCCAAAAACTTAAGAACACCCAGGAGAGCCCCAACTCCAGCCTGGGACCTTAACTTTGTATTGGAAAAAACTCACACTT
>NC_056743.1:1082022950-1082025450 GCF_019279795.1 Protopterus annectens
TGGATCCAAAGTCTGCAAGTTCCTATGTCTTTATTTATGAGTTCCATTATGATCCTCTCCATGGCTTTGCAGATAAGGCTTGTCAAGCTAATGAGGCGGTAATTTCCAGGGTCTGTGGAGGCACCACCCTTATGAAGTGGGACCACAGTGCGTCGCCACTCCTTGGTGATCCTGAGGTGAGGCTAAGATTAAACAGCTGTCCTAACTGTGGGTTTAATTCCTCGTTGAGTTCGTGAAGCACACAGCCGGGGACACCATCGGTCCCATGGATGCTGTGTTTTTTTGCCTTAGTGAGGGCAGTTCTCACCTGGGCGTTGGAGATGTTTGGGGGGGCTACAATCCTCTGGAATAGATATCTCTCCTTTTGGAGGGGAGAAGTTTGCACTGAACCTGTCAGCCAGTATGTTGGCAATGTGTGTAGGTTCAGTAATTTTCACATCATTTTGAACTAATTCTGAGCATATCTGGGAGTTTCCTCCTAGGTTTCTAACATAGCTAAAGAAGGCCTTATGATTGTCTTTAGAGTCCCTTGATATTTTCATTTTTCTCTCAAATTTGCCTTGGATGATTTGAGAGCTCTTAGTTTTTACTTATAATGATCAAAGGTGTCTTACCTTTCAAGGATTTTGCTCTATCTTGTAGTAGCTTCCTCCTTTTGTTGTAGAGCTTGTTTATGGCTGGGGTCCACCAGACTGGACGCTTGCCTTTGGTACAGAGAGTCTTAGTTTTGTTTGGGATTGCCTGATCCATGCAGTCCTGTAGGTGCTGGTAGAAGGCATTTGTAAGTGATTCAGCGGTTTGAGTAATGTTTACCACTGGCTCAGGGGCCGTAAAGGAGACCACACTAGTTTTTAGAAGTGTGAAATCGGCTTTTGAGAAGTTTTTCACTGTGGTCTTTTTGTTTCAGGTGGGGGCAGGGATGAGGACCTCCAGCGAGATTAGTTTATGACCTGATCTCACCAGTGAGGGGTATACTTCGGTGTTGAACATTTTGATCCCATGTTCGGATGATGAGATCAAGTCTGTTTTCTCCTCTTGTGGGGATGGTGACTAGTTGTTCCATGGCATTTGAGTTTATGAACTCCAGGAATCTTTGGTTTAGAGTGTTGGGCTTGAGTAGTGTTCCCAGTCTATATTAGGGTAGTTGAAGTCACCTAGTATGATGGTGTTTGGAGATACATTTATCCTCCAATGTTTTCAGGAAGGCCATGTGAGGTTCCTGAGTTTGAGAGGGTGGCCTGTAACATGCTACAAATTGCAGAGCAGTCTTGCCTATGGTTAATTGCACCTGGATGGTCTCCGATGCATCGTGCGTTGCCACCAACCTTGAAGTGTGGGTGTCCTTTATGAATATGGACACCCCCCTCCTTTCTTGGTGTTGTCCGGATTTTGGGGCGGAACGCGATATGAGGTGAAACCTGTTAGTGCTGGGGTGCTCTCAGGAGCCTTGAACCAGGTTTCTGTCACAGCACAGACATCGATGTTCTCCATATTGAGAAGGGCCTCGAGTGTGTGCATCTTGAGATTGAGACTTCTGGCATTGAGCAGCATTACCCTTAGTTTTTTTCCTTTTTGGTGTTCTAGGGTGGTAGGTTTAGAATTTGAGCCTTGCCTAAAAAAGGCAATATGGGGGTGGCAAGAGCCTTTGCCAATATCCGGAAGCCCAGGTGTGACGGGTGCAAGCCGTCCCTTGCGAAGCAGCGTGGCTTGTCCAGCATGTCATCCCAGGCAGACAGACATTGGATCCCCTTTGAATGACACCAGAATTTAAGCCAATTATTAAAGCTGATCATCTCATCACTGTATTGTGGCATCATTCTAGGTGAAGGTAGGATACTGCTCAAGGTCAGGGTCATACCTGCCTGGGCTACATAATCAGAGAGCTCCTCTATGTCCCTTTTCATGTAGTCCAAGGAGGTACGTCTCAGGTCGTCGACACCAGCGTGGACAACGACTGAGTCGTACTTGTACCTGCTGTTGAGAGACCTGAGTGCTTGCGTTATGTGGCGGATTCTAGCGCCCGACAGGCAGCTTACTGTGACCTTCTCTTTACTCAGTCTGGTGAGCGGGCCGTCAGTGTGTCTGACTATGGAATCACCAATGACAAGTGTGTCTGGCATTTTGTTTGGCCTTAAGGGCTGTGACTGTTTGACACTCTGACTGTGTGGTCTATGTGTTGGGTCGTGAGGTGGTAGTTGTTTGGGTGTCTGCTTTGGTGGCCTCTGCTGTTTTGGTAAATTTTTGATCAGAGCCTCAGTATGTCTTTGTGTGAGTATGTGTATGATTTGAAGTTGTGATGGTACCATGTGTGACTGGGTATGTATTGTGTGTGGTTACCTTCTCCTCCTGTCTGGTCTTGCCAGTCTTATGTTGAGAGAGCTCAGCCTCCAGTTTGGCCGTATAGTATCGCATGTATTTGTGTTTTGCGGGAGAAGGAGAGGATTGTCTGTGTACATGAGGCAATTGTAACATTGCCTCAATATTCCCAGGTTCACCAGTT
>NC_056743.1:1082032950-1082067950 GCF_019279795.1 Protopterus annectens
GACAGGTTCATGCCGTCCCTAGCGAAGCATCGTGGCCTGTCGAGCATGTCATCCCAGGCTGACAGGCATTGGATCCCCTTTGAATGACACCAATACTTAAGCCATTTGTTGAAATTGATCATCTTGTCTTCATATTGTGGCATCATTCTTGGTGAGGGTAAGATGCTACTCAAGGTCAGGGTCATACTGGCCTGGGCCACATGCTCAGAGAGCTCCTCTGTCTCTTTTCATGTAGTCCAGGGAGGTACTTTTCAGGTCATTCACACCAGCATGGACAATGACTGAGTGATATTTGTACTTGCCGTGGAGTGACCTGAGTGATTGTGTTATGTGGCGGATCCTAGCACCCGACAGGCAGCTCACCGTGACCTTCTCCTTGTTCAGCCTGGTGAGCGGGACGTCAGTGTGCCTGACGATAGATTCCCCTATTACAAGTGTATCAGGTGTATTGTTTAGCCTTAAGGGCTGTGACTGTTCGGCACACTGGCTTTGTGAGCTATGTGTTGCACGTGTTTTGTTTTGGGGTAGCGGTTGCTTGGGTGTCTGCTTTGGAGGTCTCTGCTGCTTAGGCAGATTTTTATTTAGAGCCTCCGAGTATGTTTTTGTGTGTTTGTGTTTGGTTTGCTGTCGTGGTAGGTCTATGTGAGACTGGAATTGTAGTGAGTGTGGTTTCGTTCTCCTCCCGACAGGTTTCGCCAGTACTGAGTTGAGAGCGCTTATCCTCCAGTTTGGCTATATGGTTGCATCTCTCACATGTGTTGGAATTTGTTGGGAGGAGGAGAAGGTTGTCTGTGTACATGAGACAGTTATATACATACATACACACACTATATATATATATATATATATATATATATATATATATATATATATATATATATATATATATATATATATATATTTATACACACACGCGCGCGCACACACACACGTATGTGTGTGTGTGCATATATAATTGCTTCCCATTAAAGGGGGCACCTGACATCTGGGGCAAAAAAAAACTTATGTAATGGTGTCGGCTGCATGCTTTATACCCCTGACTACCTGACGTCACTGAAGATGAGACCGCAACCGACGCAGGACCGATAACTTTGATAATCAGGCCAACTGAGGGTACTGCAAGCAGATAACCCAAATGTAATGACTGCAACAGTGAATACACTTTAACATCTACATTTATGGTAAGTGTACACCACTCTAAATTTTGCATTTTTTTTCAGTGTGACCAAAAAACATCCAGCTTCAAGAAAGTGTGTGGCCTATGGTTTTGAGATCCCAAATTAGGACTTGCAGTGCAAATGTGTGTACTGTTTTCAAGGCTGCCCATCGGGAATAGCAGTGTTCCAGCTGTACTGCTTTTGGAGCCATCACAGAGCATAGGAATAAGCTCTCTTCCTCCTCATTCTGCTTTTGGAGCTTCTCCCTCTGTCAGAAACCAAGTCTGAAGAGTCTTGAAAGCAATGTCTGTTCTGCTCTCCCTCCTCTGCTTCAGGTGAGAGCAGAAACTTCCAAAACCTTCAGGTCAGTACCTCTGTTACCAGACCTGAGATTTTCACTTTAGCCCTTTTATCTTAAGCCCTCCATTCCTACAGGAAGGGTCCCTCCATCAATCTTCCAAGCCCCTGTGCACTACCTTGTCTCTACCGTCAATGCATTCTACCAGGATTCTATCTGAAGCTGATTTGGATAGAATGATTAAGTTCTTCGTGACCCAGATCCAGGTGAGTGTTCTCCTGTTTCCAGCCACTGTCAGATTCTTGAGCATAGGCCCTTCCCCTCATTATATTGTTGCTTCCGTGCCAATTGGCCCCCGTGGACCAATTTTATTCAGGGTCTGTCCATGCCAGATCTGAAGAACTGGTGGCCTTCAAATCTGGTTTCTCTAATCTGGTTGGTAGGGAGTGGCACAAATTTGTGAGGATCTCTGGGCAGAAGCATTGGTGCTGGATCAGGGGTGGTGATATTGTCTTCGGTTTTCTGTGTAGTTTTCTTCCTGTCAGATCCTCAGCACTAGACAGCTCAATGTTTGCTTTGGAGCCTGGCTTGGCTGGATAAGTAGCTCCATCTGGTGTGGTCTCTGGTACCACTTTGGCTCTGACATTCGAAGCTTTTTAGAGAACTATCTCCCTCTCTGGTGAGCAGATTTCTCCATTTGTGTCTGCCCTTCCCTAATAGGATGCCCTCTGGTCCTGATGCTGCTCATTCTGTTATGTTGTGAAAGATGGCCCTGTTAAGCATTGAGACAGTCCATCTTCAAAACTCCCATTTGTCTCTGGAGCAACCTGCTGTAGAACTTCCTCAGAAGCATCTGTGCAAGAGGAGGCACATCGACCCAACAACCCCCCACCCCACAGGAGTAAACCGAAGATGCTGACTTTTAAGGGGAAAGTTCCCCCACTCTAAGGATGTCTTGTTAGTAGAAATCCTCAACCTGTTGAGACAGAAAGATGGGTAGTTCTCCAAAGCCCCCTCCCAGGAGGAGTTTTTTCTTGAGGCTTTCAGGACCAGTCTAGTTACTACTTGGGTAGTCTGTCCTGCAGATGAGATATCTACCTTATCTCAAAGTGGGCATGGAAGGAACTTTGCAGGTTTATGATGTCTCCCAAAGATTTCCCACACTGGAGAAAGGGGTCCCGCTATTTATTCCATATAGTGGCAGCAGCTGTCAGTAAGCTTACCAAATAAAGCACCTCTGTCCACACACCAGTCTAGGGCACTGGACAGTTTTGAGAAGTGGGTTTACTCTTCTACAACCTTTGCAATGAAGAAGCTGATCTACTTGCTGTACATGACGTGTTTCTGGAGGAATTTGGCAGTGAAGCTCTTTCCATTTCTGCAGAGGACCAGAAGTCTTTGGATTCACAGTTGGTTCCTCTCCAGTCCCTTTCGAATGTGTCTGTGCTCCTGATTTCCAGTGTGTCTGAGTGCACTCACTTTGAGCTCATGACTGTAAGGAGACTTGCTTGGGTGTGCTTATTTGACTTTACAGAGCACTTTCAAGACATGTTTTGTTAATATCCTTTACTATGGCTCAACGCTCTTTGTGCCTAAAGCTTATAGACATTCCAGAAGTGAGCAAGACTAAAACACCCTCTCTGATTTAGAATTAGTTTTGTATCCTCTAGAGATCTTTTTCTAGGAACCAAAATCTGTGGTTCTGAAAAATCTCAACGGTTCTCTTCTGACATTTTTGGAGTTAACCCCTCCCATCCTGTCCTGGGGGATTATTCTAATGGTGGATATTGCCCTCGATCCAGAAGTGATTTGCAAAGTCGAGGCTTCTGCACTTGAATGATTGTCTGATTGCTGCATTCTGGAGGCATTAGAAGGGTGGCACTTATCTTTGCACCTTGAAGGTTTGATATCCATTACTCGAGAGATGGGTGCAGATCATAACCAGAGGTTAGTCATCCCCCCCCCCTTTCAACGAAGCTTCCCAGAGTTTCACCCTCCCAAAGAATAGCAGCTTTGTTTCTAGAGCTGTTTCTTGTGACAGTTATCCAGGAGGTCCTGCCAGACAGGCCTGGATGTGGAACATAATTAAGATTCTGTTTGATGCAAAAGCAGAATGGGGACCTCTGGCTAGTTTTCGACTGCAGTCATTTAAATCGGCAGACAAAGTCCTGAATGGTCATTCCCCCCATTATTGTGAGAGGACAATTGGATGTGCTATGTAGACTTTCAGGATGCGTACTGACATGTAAAGATGGGTAGGTGCTCCAGAAGGTTTCTCTGCTTCCATCTGAGAGCCAGTCATTTCCAATTCAGAGCCTTGCCCTTGGGTCTTAACACGGTCCCCCGTGTGTTCACTAACTGTATGGCAGTCGTAGCAGCTCGCCTCAGACTGCAAGGGTTCAGTTTTCCTGGATTTGGCTCATCACTGCCCCTGCAGTGGTGGTTCTCATACGCACCTGGGACTCCTTGCTCTGACTTTACAGCCAACCAGCATCATAGTGAACTCGAAAGTCCAAGTTTCTCCCAGTTCAAACAATAGAGTTCATAGTATTTCACCTGGATATGAAGTGCCAGATAGCAAGACTACTGGGGAACAGGACTACCACCCTTCACAGCAGGTCTTGGAAATTCTTTCCTGTTGAAATCCAACAGCAAGACTGATTCTTCATCCGTTAGGATCTGTGGCTGTTTCCATTACTCTGTTCCTTTTCACCAGTTGTCAGAGTTCTTCAGTGAGCTATTCTCACATCAACACATCAATTTGCAAGTACTTCTCCGAAACATTTGGAGAATGCTCTTGCAGAGGTGACGGGAGTCCCCAAAGGTCTTCCAAAGTAGCCCTAGGCCAAAGTGACACAGGACACCTCCCAACTAGGCTGGGTGGGGCACTACATGGGACAGAATGTCCAAGACACGTGGTCCCCTTCTGAGGCCAGTCTTTATAAGAACATAGTGGAGATGCAGGGGGAGGAAGGCAAGACTCATGAAAAGCCTGCAATATCAGGTCTACCACCCTCAAGTGATATCCATTCAGATGGTCAGTGTTCTGGTACATCAGCAAATAAGGAACGTGTTTGTACCGGTTGTTGAGAGCTTATGATGGTTTGGCAGTGGGTGGTATCTTGTCACCACTTTCCGATTGTAGCTTACGTTCTGGGAGAAATGTAATGTTCTAGTGGACAGATGAAGCAAGTCTCTCCTACCTAGAGTGGTCCCTCAATCTGGTTGTGTTTATTCTACTGCTTGAGTTGACCTTGGTGTGTTTTTAGAACATGAAGGGCAGTAGGTACTTTGCCCTAATCCTCTAGGAGGGGAATCCCTGAGGTATGCTTTGATCTAGATTTGCACCTCCTCCAACACCTCTTCCCCTCCTTGCCTCTGGAGAGATCCTCTGCTCCAGTGCATCTTCGGTTTTGAGATGGCTGAAAGAGTTTTGAGCTTATGCTAACAGATGTCATTTTCTCTGAGCTTGGCTCCACCCATACCCCAACTGGATTTTGACTCAATTTTCCATTCATCCTGCCAGACAGGAGCAATTGGCATCAGAGGCTTCTGGAACTACTTGTGATGTATGCTCCTAATCTGATTCAGCACCTTCCACCTCCCCAACATAATCCGTTCACAAGAAGTAGATATGCAAGCGAAAGCACACCGACTCTTCCCAGAGTCTCACGGAAGGTAAGAGTTGGATGAAGTTGAGTATTCACTTGTCTTCCCCTGAGAACATCATCACCTTTGAGATTCAACTTGTGAAACAGAGGGGATTGGTCGACTGAAGATCCCACTTCTGCTGAATCTGTATTTCTAGATGCCTTTGTTTCTGGCTCAACTCTGTCTCGGCTGGTACCACCACTAGTTGATATGGTGCATTGGGGTTGGCAGGACATGGAGACCCCCCCCCCCCCGAAAAAAAAATTACAAATTGCTGTGGACAAAGCATTGTGAAGTAAAGGTCCCATGGTGATTGCCACACTTAGTAGTAACAGGCATAATGAAGGCATTATTTGAGGAGAGTTCTCTGTTCACCCCCCCTAATAGGGAGTCTAGTATAATTGACATACTCATCTGTGATCTTTGCTCAAAGATCACTGAACTGTCTTACTCATGTTAACAGATTTCAGAGAGACTAGACCAAAGAAATTTCCAAGTCTGATACTGGAGTTTGCCAGTATCACTGGTTTGCCTGACTGCACCACTCTAGAGACATTCGAAGGGACTCTTATTCCTGTACCTTCAAGCCTCGCTAAAATTAACGAGACAGATGGGTGCAAAACACAATTTCCAGAGGCTATTCCATTGCATTTCTCCTCCCATAAAAAAAAAGGCGATTCCCAAAGTTCCACCCAGTCTTTAGAAACCAATAACACTGGAATGTTCCAAGCTGATTGGGGACCAGTTGGACTGCTTTTTTTTTTTCCCCCTAACACCAGCTAGGATCCGGAGTCTACTTAAGGTTTTTTTTTTATTTCCATAGAAAACGGGGGACATAAAACCATTCTTGGATCTCTGTTATCTCATCCAGTTTGTGACCATCGGGGAATTTTGTCCGTTTTACAATTTAGTCCATACTACCTCTTCTGAGGAAGGATGATTGGATGTGCTCATTATATATCCAGGGTGCTTACTGTCATGTGAAGATAGAGAAGCAGTCCAGGAGATTTCTGTTTCTGCCTGGGAGCCATTCATTTTTAACTCGGAGCCCTGCCATTCAGTCTCACCACAGCCCCCATGGTGTTCACCAAGATAATGGCAGTGGGCACTAGTGTATGTTATGGATCCAAGTTTTCCCTTGCCTAGATGATTGGCTCCTAACTGTTGTAACAAGGCATCTTATGGTTCATCACCTGGACCACAATCTCCAATGCTTACTGGATCTAGGCATGTCATTGAATTTTCACAAGGGTCAGTTAGCCCCAGCACAACAGTTAATGTATTGAATGCCACCTCTGGTACCATTCTTCAAATTGTCTGTCTTCCACAACACAGAGCCATCTCCCTACAATGGCCTCACAGGTGTTGCATCACCCCCCCCCCCCCTGTGATATTGATGCTACATGTACTAGGCCTCATGGCTGCTGCCATATTAATGGCTCCCATGGCTCGATATCACATGAAGGTCCTGCAGTGGATACTTGTAGTTCAGTGGTAAAGTTTCATCCTTTGCAAGCCAGAATTTTTTCAGAAGTTTTCAGACATCACATTGCATGGTGGATTACCTCACCATCAATAACACAAATGCTACCCTTTCACCCACTTGGACTGACGGCAGTAGTGACCACAGACTCCTCCCTTCCAGGGTTGTGGGGGGCAGTTTGACCTCTAAACCTGACCGTAAGCTTTAATCTTTACATCAGTCTTCGCGATGAAGGGCGTCATCCTTGCATTGTAGGCTTTTCAGGATGTCCTCCCCAAGGTTGTGATAACTATACAAACAGACAATATGGTTGTAGTGTGGTACATAAACCAGGAGGAACCTGTTCTTGCCTCCCTGTGTAGAGAAGCCTTGAGAGTTTGGCAGTGGGCTATGCCTTTTCACTATTTTCTGATATCAACGTACATCTCGGGGTGTTCTAATGAACAGGTTGCGCAGGACTGTCCTGACTTCTCACGAGTCGTCCCTCAATCTAACAGTGGCAATGCTAATTTTCAGCAGATTGGGCCGATTTTGTGTGATTTTATTTGCGTATTTCCTAAACAAGTGCAGCAGTTTGCTGTAATACCTCCACAGTCTATCCCAAAGGATGTTCTAGTCCTGGCTCCTGTATGCCATTCCTCTATTGCTCTCATGAACAGGTTCATTCAGAAAGTCAGATAGTGCAAGACTGAAGTAATCCTAATGACTGTCTTGGCCCTGACAAATATGGCTCCCCTTTCTGTGGCCTCAGCTAGTACAACCACTGTGGATGCTGAATCAGTATCCAGATCTTTCTTTCTTGTCTAGACTGCCTCTACAGGATCAGACTACTATGAAACTGCTTGGTTCCTCCAATCTTCAATATAGCCAGTGATGCCAGACTTCCTGATTTATTGTTGCTATAATATCCTTCCAGAAATCTACTATGAAGATTTACAAAAGTTTTCAGTTTGGACCCTTTCTCTTCTGCCATTTTGCAAAACTTTCCCCTAGGACCTAGCTTATCCTATCAAAGAACAAGTGGCAGTGATCTAAAACTATCATACTGAACAAAGTGATGATGCTTTGTCTTCCTTTCTGCTGTCTCCTTACAAAGACTCCCAGTACCTCCATGGAATATTGCTGATCATCATGTTTCACTGTTGCAGTCCTAACCAATGGGTTATCCGGCTCCCGGTAGCCCTCGATCCGCCAGAATACCAGAGGTAAGTAACTATGACATCGGTTGTTGGCTGTAAAGGACATCAGAACGTCCGATAACGTAAGGAGGCAGCCGACATCACTTCCTCAGTCTTCCTTGCCGCTAAGTTTGAAGCAGAAGCAATTTTGCACGAGTGCTGGTTGGCTGTTTACCTTTTTGATTTCCGACTACAAAGTTGAAGTCAATTACAGCATCATTCAGTGTTAGGGCACTCCTCAGGTGGATTTTTTCTCCTCCCTAGACAACCACCTTCTACCACTTTTTTGCACCAGACAGCATCACAGTAAGGCCTGGAGAGTGGATGCTCTGTCCTTCCCTTGGACGCTACTGTCTGTTTATGCCTTCCCTCCTCTTCCCAGAGTATTATTAAAGATCAGGGGCGAAAGACCAAGGACCATTCTCATAGCTCCAGACTGGCCTAGACAGCATTGGTATCCACTGCTTCGCAGTCTCTCCCAATTTCCTCCTTGGCGTCTTCCTCTGAAACCAGATCTTTTGGTTCAGGAAGGGGGAAACATTCTACATCCTCATCTTCAGTCTCTCCATTTGGCAGCATGGCTCATTGTATGAATCAATCCATTTCTTCTTCCCTTTCCCAGCAGGTGGTCCGTGTACTTCATTAGGCCAGGAGGCCTAGCACTAGGAAGTCCTACGCTGGCAAATTAGAAAGATTCCCTCATTGGATGCAGGCTAGAGGGGAATCTTCTTCTCAGCCTACTCTTCTTCTGATCCTGGAATACTTGGCTGATTTGCTTCAAGGTGGTCTTTTTCCTCTCTCAAGATCCATCCTTCAGCTATTTCTGCTCATTGTTCTTTTGAGCAACCCATTTTCTCCTCCTGCCCTGATGAAAATGTTTCTCAGAGGTGCTTGCAGCTTAAAACCTCCCAGGAGGGCAGCTACTCCGGCCTGAGATCTTAATTTTGTTTTAGAGAAACACACTCTTCCTCCTTTTGAGCCAGGAGCGAGCTGCCACTGCACTTTTAAAGTTTCTCTCTTGGAAAACTGCCATCCTCTTGGCTATAACTTCAGCAAGGAGAGTTTCAGAGCTGCAAGCTTTGATGGCTGTGAAGCCTTTTCTTAACTTTCATGCAGATCGTGTCTCTGAGAACCAATCCCTCTCTTATGCCTGAGGTAGTTTATTGCTTGATTAGTCCATACACCTTCCTACTTTCTTCCCTAATCCTCAAAATAAGGATGAAAGGATCCTGCATTCTCTTGATGTGTGCACAGACAGCTCAGGTTTTACCTGGACAAGACTAAAGACCTTCAGAACTCAGCACAGGTGTAGGTCAGTTTTGCCCCTCGAGGTCAGGGCAAAGCTATCTCTAAGCAAACCATTTCTAAATGGATTGCACATTGTATTACTTTGTTTTTCCTTTCATGGCAAGGTTCCTCCTCAATGGGTTGGGACCCACTCCACAAGAGCAGCTTCCACTTCTGCAGCCTTTTTAAGGGGTGTCCTACTAAAGACATTTTAGAGGCTGCCACATGGTCTTCTGTTCACAGTTTCACAAAACATTGTAATTTGCCTTTGATGTTCATCGTGCATACAGCTGCAGTAATCACAGATGGGTTCTCTGCCGTCAGGCGGTCCCTCGGTCGGCCGAATTCCAAAGTCTAGGTCCGGCGTCGGTTGTCGCTTTCTCTCCTGACGTCAGTGAGGCCGGAGTATATAAGACACAGCCGACGCCATGTTCTTCAGTCTTTTTTGCAGCGCGGTGCCCGAAGCAGAAGCAGTTCGCAAGTGCCGGTCGGCCAGCTCCTGAATTACGGAAATATTGGAAACCAAAGTCTTCATTAAAGCTAAGTACCCCGTTGGGGAAACTTTTCTCGCCTCAGACCGATGTCAGAAAAAGTTAATAATTGTATTTCTTGTGGGAAGCAAATACCGCATAAGGATTTCCATTCCCTCTGCATACCTTGTTTAGGCCCAGACCACGACGTCTCGGGCTGTCGCTTTTGCACTACCTTCAATAAACGCACTATTAAGCGTCGGGCGGAGTTCGCCCAACACTATTTTGGTAAAGCCTTTGATTATAAAATGTCGTCGGACACTCTACCGTTTTGTCCAAAAAACGCAAGGACCGACATGCGAGACCCACGGTCTCCGCCGACACCAAAACAGGCTACACGTGGTCCGGTTCTCAGCGAGACGCCTTTGCAGTCCCTGACTACCGACGACACTCCTTTGGCGGTGTCCTCTGTACCCGAGACCGCTGGGACCTCGGCCCTTTCCCAGACTACAACCACCGAAGCCTTTGCTAATGTTGAGCCTACTAATGTGGACAGGTCCACTTCCACCCATGGTGTCTTTAGACCCTCATCTTCTTTTTCTATTAAGGCCTTTACTAAATCCAAAGCAGCCAGGCATCCCAAGAGGCCTGTTGCACAGGGCCCATCTCCAGGTCCCATGCCTAAAAAACAGATGCTTAAAATGGCTGAGGATTTAATTTCTCTTACCAGGGGTTCTCAACCCCCTCCAGACAAGAGACCCAGAGTGGAGGAAGATTCTCCCTCTTCTGATCAGGGATCCATTTTATCAGAACATTCTGATGTAGAGGAACACTCTTACTCCCCTTTTGAGGATTCGGATGCAGAGCAGTCCATTCCTTCTGTATCTCCTCCTGAGGATTTTTCCTTTGGGGAAACCTTGCACACTTTGAGGGAACACTTCCATTGGGAAGGCCAAGACTTTTCAGATTCCAAGAAAAGACTTGGGGAATTTCTTTTGTTACCTCAACACAGACCTCTGGCGATACCCCCTGTTTTGGACATACTTGATGATGTTTATTCGGAGGCTTGCCTTAACCCGGATTCTCTGCCTCCTGCACCAGTCAAACCTGATAGGTACTACAGAGTACCTAACTCTCACCAATTTCTCTTCAAAAGCCATAATGCTGACCCTGAAACCATTTCACAAGGCCCCAAGGGATTGAAGGCCTCCACTGCCAAAAATCCACTTCCTGCAGAAAGAGAGTCAAGATCTTCAGAAAGGTGGGAAAAAAGGTATATACCTCGGCCACCCTAGCCATGAGGGCCTTAAATTGTTTCATATGCTTAAATATCAACAGTTCCTGTTATCACAATTAAGGAATAAAATGTCTCAACCTGAACAACCAGATTTGAAGGAGTTACAGGATATGATGCATAGTGCAGAGCAAGTGGGTAAACACACCTTACAATGTGGTTATGATGCCCTAGAGGCCTCAAGTAGAGCGGCTGCTACAGGATCAGTCATTCGCAGACATGCCTGGCTTAGGGAACAAAACTTGCCTGATCATGTGAAAGCTAAACTTCTAGATGTTCCTTTACAAAAGGATGTGCTGTTTGGTACTAATGCTGAGGAGATACTACGGAAAATGGAAGAAAAAGCCAAATCTATGCAAACTGTCAAAGCTTTTTTACAGGTCCAACCACCACGTTTTAGCAGAAATTGGCCTTCAAAAAACTGGTCCTTTCCATCCACTGACAAGCCCCAAAGAGGTAGATACAGACGCACAAGGGGCAGAGGGCAATCACAAGGATCATATAGAGGCCGACAATGGCAAACCCCAGCATCAAGAGGTGGCGAAGACAGTGCACAACAATACAGGAAGCAAACCCAATGACTCCCTCATTTCCATGCCAAGCATGTCTCAGCTGGCAGCACCTTTGGGAGGAAAGCTAGCATTATTTGCAAGCAATTGGCATATTGTCACAACAGACAAATGGATCCTGGACATTATAAACGGAGGCTACAAATTTCAATTTCACACTCTTCCAAAAATGAGTGTCATGCCAAACCTGCCACAAAATCAAAGGGCAGAGGCACAACTACAAATTTCAAAGCTCATAAGCATGAGAGCTATTCAAGAGGTACCTACTCACGAACAAGGTCAAGGTTTTTATTCAAGACTTTTTCTGGTACCAAGGAAAGGAACCGACTGGAGACCCATTTTGGACTTATCCATCCTAAACACATTTCTACTCGTACCAAAATTCAAGATGCTCACATTACAGCAGCTTCTTCCCATGCTGGGCAAGGAGTTTTGGCTGGTAACATTGGACCTCAAGGAGGCATACCTGCATGTCCCAATCAGACAAAGCTGCAGAAGATACCTCAGATTTTTTGCAGGTTCAATCCACTATCAATTCTCTGCATTGCCCTTTGGCTTATCTACTGCGCCCAGAGTATTCACAAAGTGCCTGGCATCAGTGATTGCCTACTGCAGACTTCATGGGATACAAATTTACCCTTATTTGGACGACTGCCTGATCCAAGCGGACAGCAAGCACATACTTCTGGAACATCTGGCATATGTGACACGGTTACTGCATTCTCTGGGATACACAATCAACAAAGAGAAATCAAGGCGGACACCATCTCAGAAAATAACTTTCCTGGGTGCCAACTTGGACACAAACACCCAGATGGCCTACCTTACGCCAGAAAAACAGTGGCAACTATCTCAGTATTTCCAAATACTAGCAAAAAGTACCAGGCTTACTGCAAGGAAAATCCTGCAGGCTCTGGGATTCATGGCATCTTGCATTCTTTTAATCCCATGTGCAAAGCTGCATATGAGGAAACTTCAATGGTACCTAAAAAACCTATGGTCTCAACACAGTCACAGTTTGGAAACAATAATACCACTAATTCCATGTTTGCAAAAGGAATTTCTATGGTGGGCCCAAGCATGTCAAGCAAACACAGGCCTCCCATTGTGCAAGCCCCAAGCAAAGCAAGTCATCACAACAGACGCCTCAGATTACGCCTGGGGGGCGCACATGACGGACAGGTGCATTCAGGGCAAATGGTCCCAAAAGGAAAAGCACCTTCACATCAATCAAAAAGAAATGCTAGCAGTAATAAATGCAATAACAGCTTTCAAGGACTTCCTGCATCCAGGACAATTACTGATAAGAACAGACAACACCACAGTAATGTGGTACATGAACAAGGAGTAACACATTCATACCCCTTGTGCAGACTAGCCATGACTCTTTGGAACTTGGCTCTGGAATGGCAAATCGAACTTCAAGCACAGTACTTGCCAGGATTGGAAAACACGCTGGCAGACAATCTAAGCAGAAATATGACAGATCCACACGAATGGAAGTTACATCCTCAGGTGTTTACAGAAATAATCCAAGCGTGGGGGAGGCCAGACATAGATCTTTTTGCCTCCCACAGGAATCATCAGTTGGAATTTTGTTCGAAGACCTTTCATCCAAAGGCCTGGAGAGTGGACGCCCTTTCATTCAGTTGGACAGCATGGACAGTTTACGCATTCCCACCTCTGCCTTTTCTGCTCAAGGTGCTTTTGAAAGCAAGAGCAGACAGACCGAAGATGATACTGATTGCTCCAGATTGGCCAAGGCAACACTGGTACCCACTCCTGAGGAGCCTAACACATACTCCTCCCTGGTCCCTGCCTCTAATGCCTCTTCTGCTGACTCAGCACAGCTACAAAACTCTTCACAGTCTGCTGACTCAGCACAGCTACAAAACTCTTCACAGTCAGCTGAAAACACTCACTCTCGCTGCATGGAAAATTCCTTAACACCACAACAGACCCTACTCTCCAAGGAGGTGCAGGATGTCATTTTGGAGGCCAGAAGGCCATCTACTAGAAAAGCTTACTCCGCAAAATGGAAGCGGTTTTGCACTTGGAATGAGAAAAAAAGGCCAGGACCCTAGAAAACTGAACTTGCCTCGGGTATTACAGTATCTAGCTGAGCTGCTGAACAGTGGACTTTCATTTTCTTCCATAAAAATCCATGCCTCAGCCATTTCTGCAGAATTCAACACGGATCCTCCTTTATTTTCTCACCCACTCTTACGACAGTTCCTCAGAGGGGCTAAGAATACAAGACCACCAAGGAAACAACCAATACCAGCCTGGGATCTTAATTACATACTAGAAAAATTAACATTGCCTCCTTTTGAACCAGCTGCCTCAACAGATTTGCAATATTTGTCCTGGAAAACTGCCTTCCTTCTGGCTATCACTTCAGCTCGTAGAGTTTCGGAACTACAGGCCCTCATCTTCCATCAGGACAGGGATGTCCTTCAAGGATGCATCTGCAGTCCTTACAAATGGGTTGTCCTGTCGTCAGGCAGCCCTTCGGTCGGCCGGATTCCAAAGTCTGGGTCTGGCCTCGGCTGGTGTCGCACTTCACCCGACGTCATAGCTGCAGTTATTCGGGTTTAAAGGCATCAGCCGACGCCATTTTCCTCAGTCTTTCTTGCCGCGTGGCGCCCAAAGCAGAAGCTGTTCGCAAGTGCCGGTCGGTCAGATCCAGAGATTACTACTACCGAATACTACTTCGAAGACTTCTAAAAGCTAAGTACCCGTTGGGGACTCTTTTTTGCCTCAGCCGATGTCAGAGAAAGTGAATAACTGTTTATCTTGTGGGAAACAAATACCTCATAAAGATTTCCACTCCTACTGTATACATTGTTTAGGCCCAGACCACGACGTAGCAGCTTGTCTAGCCTGTGCTTCTTTTAACCGACGAACGCTTAGACGTCGGTCGGAGTTTGCTGAACAAATTTTCGGCTCTGATTTTGCCTATATTATGCCGTCGGATCCTCCAACTACGCAAATTTCCAAAAAACGAAAAGAAAAGGACCGACACTCGCGGGCCGCGGTCTCGGCCGAAACCGCGATTAAGCAAACCGCGAGTGTCTCGGTTTCGGCCGAAACCGACCAAGCGGTTCTTTCTCCAGCCGAAACCGTGCCTTCTACCGAGGCCTCCTCTAACCTGGTAGAATCTGCTTCTGAAATCCAGCCTTCTGTTGCGGTTTCTCAGGAATTATCAGACACAATTCCCCTGGATATTTCAACCCCTGCACGTGGAGCTGCTAGGCCTCCTGCAGCCATGTCTATCAAGGCCTTTGCCAGGGCTAAAGCAGCCAAAGCTTCCAAATCTGTGCCTGCCAAACCCCCCTCACACAGGCCCAGCACTAGCTCTCATATGCGATCTTTGGCTGCGGATTTAATTTCCTTAATTCGTGGATCCCAGCCTCATCCAGACAGGTCCTCTCTCCCACCTCCAGAAAAGAGACCTAGAGCAGAGCCCCCTGAACCAGTATCCACTGATGGTTCCTCTGATGAATCGGAACATACAGACCTTCCTGAGGCTTCTTACTCTCCTTACGAAGACTCTGATGCTGAAGAGTCCATTCCTTCAGCCTCTCCACCTGAGGAATTTTCCGTTGGGGAAACCTTGCATGCTATGAGGGAACAATTTCAGTGGCAGGGCCAAGATTTCTCAGACTCCAGAAAAAGGCTTAGAACCTTTCTACATTTGCCACAACATAGGCCTTTAGCTATACCTCCAGTTCTTTCTGTTGTACATGATGCTTTTAATGATGCTTGCACTGCTCCTGATTCATTACCTCCGGCTCCTGCTAAGCCCGATAGGTTCTACAGGGTCCCGGACACTCATCACCTTTTATACAAGGCTCCTTTTGCAGATCCAGAGACCATCGCCCAGGGCCCTAAAGCTGTAGCTGCAACTTCTACTAAAACCCCCCCTCCCCTCTGAAAGGGAATCCAGGTCCTTGGAGAGATGGGGTAAAAAAGTTTACACTTCTGCTACCTTGTCAGCTAGGGCATTAAACTGCCAATTTCATATGATTCAATATCAAAAGTTTATGCTTGACCAGTTAACTAAAAAGCTTTCCTCTGAGGAATCTTTAGATAAAAAATATGTTCAGGAAAATGGTACATAACATACAGCAGGTTAGTAACCATTCTTTAAAATGTGGCTATGATGCACTGGAGGCTTCCTTTAGATCAGCCATGACTGGCACAGTTATCAGGAGACATGCATGGTTGAAAGAACAGGCATTACCAGACCATGTCAAATCAAAGCTTTTGGATGCACCCATGGACAAGGTCAATTTATTTGGTTCCCCTGCTCAGCAGGTGCTAAAAAAGATGGAAGAGAAGGCGAAGTCTGTAGAAACGGTGAAAGATTTCTTACAGGTTCAACCCCCAAGGTTTAGCAGGAACTGGCCCTCCAAGAATTGGTCCTTTCCGGACTCCTCTAAGCCTCAGAGGGGTGGGAATAGGCGTTCAAGAGGCAGAAACCAATCCAGGGTTGCCTACAGGGGACGCCAATGGCAAGGTAACAACCAGCGAGGCACGGACGCAGCCACCACCTCTACAACAACTCAATCACAGTGACTTGACAGTGGCACCGCCTACCAGGGAACAACTAGAAGCACCCTTAGGCGGAAAATTAACCTTATTCTCAAAAAACTGGCATTGCATCACAAGGGAAAATGGATTTTGCAAACTATAGACCAAGGTTACAGGTTCCATTTCCATACTCTACCAGGGAAGAGAGGAATGCCAAACCTACCACCTACTCAAAGGACAGAAGCTCTAAAACAAATATCTCAGCTATTAAGAATGAGAGCTGTGGAAAAGGTACCATCTATGGAGCAAGGAAAGGGATTTTACTCCAGACTCTTCCTGGTACCAAGAAAAGAAAACAAATGGAGACCCATTCTAGACCTGTCCGCTTTAAACACATTCCTTATTGTTCCAAAATTCAAAATGCTGATCCTACAGCAGCTTCTTCCCATGCTGGGCAAGGAGTCTTGGCTGGTAACTCTAGATCTCAAGGAGGCATACCTGCACGTCCCCATAAGACCAATTTGCAGAAGATACCTCAGATTTCTTGCAGGATCAGAGCATTATCAATTTTCAGCATTGCCCTTTGGCTTATCTACTGCGCCCAGAGTGTTCACGAAATGCCTGGCATCAGTAATTGCTCATTGCAGACTTCAGGGAATCCAAATCTATCCCTACCTGGACGACTGCCTGATTCAAGCGGACAACAAAAGCAAGCTAGCAGAAGACTTACAAAGAGTCATTTACCTGCTGCAAGCCTTGGGATATACAGTCAATATAAAAAAGTCAAGGCTGATTCCATCCCAAAGAATAACCTTTCTGGGTGCAGAGCTGGACACCTCAAAACAAATGGCATTCCTAACTGCAGAAAAGAAAGAGCAACTACCTCTCTACTTCTTGGCATTAACAAAACAGAACCATCTAACTGCAAGAAAAGTACTGCAAGCTCTAGGCTTCATGGCATCCTGCATAATTCTGGTCCCTCATGCCAGACTGCATATGAGAAAGCTACAGTGGTACCTAAGGAATTTGTGGTCCCAACACAAGCACAGCCTAGAAACCAAAATCCCAATAATCCCATGCCTGAAACAAGAGTTCCTATGGTGGGCTCAGACCTGCCAATCAAACACAGGATTGCCCTTCTGCAACAGCCAACCAAGCCAAACCATCACGACAGATGCCTCAGACCTCGGTTGGGGGGCACACATGCAGGGCAAGTGCATACAAGGGTTATGGACTCAGGACCAGCTGCGGCTACACATAAATCTAAAGGAAATGCTGGCAGTAAAATTGGCAATCCAGTCATTCAGACCATTTCTCCAAGAAGGTCAGTTGATGATAAGGACAGACAACACCACAGTTATGTGGTACATCAACAAACAGGGAGGCACCCATTCATATCCTCTATGCCGGCTGGCACTGGACCTATGGGATGTGGCCCTGAGCTACAACATTCAGTTACAAGCAATTTTTGTACCGGAAAAGAAAACATTCTAGCAGACATATTAAGCAGAACAACCACAGATGCCCACGAATGGATGCTTCATCCGGACATCTTCAAAGCCATCACAAGGGAATGGGGATTACCACAAATAGACTTATTTGCATCCCCATTCAATCACCAGCTAAAGAAATTCTGCACAAGGACGTACCACCCACTGGCTTGGAAGGTGGACTCCCTATCTTTCAGTTGGAAAAACCTGACAGCATACGCATTTCCACCACTTCCTTTGATGCACAAGGTGCTTCTGAAGATCAAAGAGGACCGTCCAAGGATCATTCTGATAGTTCCAGACTGGCCAAGACAACATTGGTACCCATTGCTGAGGAGCATGTCTCGGGAACAAATATGGACACTACCCCTGATCCCATTACTGTTAACACAAAACAACTACAACATCCTGCATCCAAACCTGAAAACTCTGCAGCTAACTGCCTGGAACATTACATAACAGCAATTAACCCAAATTTATCCCAAAGGGTTAAAGACATAATCCTGGAGGCTCGTAGACCTTCAACAAGAAAGAATTATGCAGCAAAATGGAAAAGATATCTCATTTGGAGTACTGCAAAGGGAGAAGATGTGACTCTGGTAAACATGGCCAACATCTTGGAGTACTTGGCAGAGCTCTTCCACACAGGCCTGTCCTATTCTTCCATCAAGATACATGCATCAGCTATTTCAGCACAATACAGCTTGGATCCTCCTGTCTTCTCTCATCCCCTGCTCAGACAGTTTCTGAGAGGAATTAAAAATGTAAAACCTCCCAGGAAACCACCATTGCCAGCATGGGACTTGAACTTTGTGCTAGAAAAATTGACACTTCCTCCTTTCGAGCCAGCAGCAACAGCAGAATTACAATACTTATCCTGGAAGACTGCTTTCCTGCTGGCAATAACTTCAGCAAGAAGGGTCTCTGAACTACAGGCATTAATGGCAGTGCAACCCTTCCTGATCTTCCATCAAGATAGAGTGTCCATGAGAACAAATCTTACATTTATGCCTAAGGTGGTATCCAGAGTGTCTTTAAATCAGGCTATCCACCTACCTACATTCTTTCCAAACCCACAAAACAGGGGAGAAAGACTTTTGCATACCTTGGATGTACACAGACAGTTACGCTACTACCTGGACAGGACTAAGTCCAGTAGAAAAACTGACCAGCTTCTGGTAGCATATGCCACAGGAAAGGAAGGAAAAACAATTTCAAAACAGACAATCTCCAAATGGATAGGAAATTGCATTAGATTTTGTTACTCCTACCATGGAAAGAAAACGCCAGAGAACATCAGGCCTCACTCCACAAGGGCTACAGCCACTACCACAGCCTTCTTACGAGGAGTGGCTACCAAGGACATTATAGAGGCTGCTACTTGGACCTCCGTGCATACATTTGCCAAGCATTACAATTTACCTTTATACTCTAGATCCCGAGCAGGTTTTGCCACTGCTGTTTTGCAAGGGATCCTAGCTACACCATAATCTCTACTCTTTCCTCCTCCCTTTGCTTAGCTATGGTATTCTACCCATTTGTAAGGACTGCAGATGCATCCTTGAAGGACATAGTACAGTTTTGTACCTACCATAAATGTAGATGTCCGATAGGAATGCATCTGCAGTCAGGATTAGCCACCCACCTTCCCCTCTGAGGTACTCCTAGGGTATTTGCCAGCCTTCAGCTAGCTTGGGGGGGATCTATTATGGTGTATTTGTTTGTATATATGTACATACATGCTTATTTTTTGTGTTTGCTCTCTACTATTTGGAATCATTGGCATTTATCCAAATTTAGCCTTCCAAGAGGGCATCTGGGGCAAGAAACACTGAGGAAAATGGCGTTGGCTGATGCCTTTATACCCGAATAACTGCAGCTATGACGTCGGGTGAAGTGCGACACCAGCCGAGGCCAGACCCAGACTTTGGAATCGTCGACGAAGGGCTGCCTGACGACAGGACAACCCATTTGTAAGGACTGCAGATGCATTCCTATCGGACATCTACATTTATGGTAGGTACAAAACTGTACTTTTCCCTTCGTACCAACCCATCATTTATGCCTAAAGTGGTATCCAGGGTAGCTTTAAATCAAGCCATACACCTTCCTACCTTTTACCCCAATCCTCAAAACAAAGGGGAAGGGCTGCTACATTCTTTAGACATCCATAGGCAGCTACGTTACTATTTGGACAGAACAAAGTCCTTCAGGAAATCAGAACAGCTCTTTGTGCCCTATGCTGTAGGGGCTCAAGGGAAGCCAGTTTCCAAGCAGACTATTTCAAAGTGGATAGGCCACTGCATACGGTTTTGTTATTCCTATCATGGGAAATCTGTTCCTACAGGTATCCGATCACACTCCACCAGGGCCACAGCTACCTCTACAGCCTTCCTCAGAGGAGTTCCTACCAAAGATATTTTGGAGGCAGCCGCTTGGAGTTCTGTACATACCTTCACAAAACACTACCACCTGCCTTTATATTCCAGAACTAGAGCAGGCTTTGCCACTGCTGTGTTGCAGGGCATTCTGGCTCAACCCAGTTCCTCCTAGTACCTACCACCCTGTGCGTAACTTTGGGACTCTACCCATCTGTGATTACTGTAGCTGTATGCACGATGAACATAGTACAGTTTTGTACCTACCATAAATGTAGATGTTAGAGTGCTAATACAGCTGCAGTACAGGTTTCCCTCCCTCCTTCCCCACTTGGTAAAGGCATGGGGCCTAACAACCTCTTCATACAACCTGACTGGGTTATCCTTCTATGGTTTATTTGCTTGCAACTACTGATTTTGGATTATATTGCATTACTTGTATATACATATAAACATAATTTATGTATTGCCTTCCTTCTGGGGGCACCTGACATCTGGGGCAAGAAAGACTGAAGAACATGGCGTCGGCTGTGTCTTGTATACTCCGGCCTCACTGACGTCAGGAGAGAAAGCGACAACAACCGACGCCGGACCTAGACTTTGGAATTCGGCCGACCGAGGGACCGCCTGATGGCAGAGAACCCATCTGTGATTACTGCAGCTGTATTAGCACTCTAACATCTACATTTATGGTAGGTACAAAACTGTACTTTTTCTAGTGCCAGGGCAGGATTTGCCACTGCTGATGTTCGTGTTTCACTGTTGCAGTCATTACTCTTGGGTTATCCTGCTGGCAGGCTACCCGCAGTCGGCCCGAATTCCTAAGTCCTGGTTCGGCGTCTGTTGCTGTCACCTCTTCCCTTACGTAAGTGCGCCAGGGGTATAAAAGATGCAGTCTACGCCATTTTCTTCAGTCTTTCTTGCCACGCGGTGCCCGAAGCAAAAGCAGTTCGCAAGTGCCGGTCGGCTGACTCCTGAGATTTTGAAAATCGAATTTCAGATCCGAAGTCTTTATTAAAGCTAAGTACCCTGTTGGGGAAACTTTTTTTCTTGCTCCAGGCCGATGTCAGAAAAAGTTAACAATTGTATTTCTTGTGGGAAGCAAATACCTCATAAGGATTTTCACTCTTACTGTATACCTTGCCTAGGCCCTGACCACGACGTTGCTTGTCGGTTTTGTGCTAGATTTAACCAACGCACTAAAGCGTCTGTACGATTTTGCCTTTCATTACTTCGGCCGAAGATTCAATTATACTATGCCATTGGAGCAACCGACCGGAATTTCTAAGAAAAACGCAAGGATAAAGACAAGGACAGGCATCCGAGGTCCAAACAGACTATGAGGCTTCCGCTAAGCTTATCGTCGGTTCGCCGGTTCTCAGTGAGGTGCTTTCGCAGCCCCTGACGCCCTCTACCTCAGAGCCACAGGCCACTTCCGACTCCCACGTGGAGCCGACTGGGCCTCTGGAAACTCAAGGTATTGGATCCCCGGAAACTATTCCCTCAGATGGGTCTGGAGCCGCTGTGCAGGCATCGGCTTCTGAGGGCGTTTTCAGACCAACTCCGTTATTATGTAAAGCCATCTTCAGCTTCCAAGCCAAAGACTAAAGCAGCTCTAAAGACAAAAACAAGTACAGGCTTCCATGCCTAAAAAACAAATGCTCAAAATGGCCGAAGACCTTATTACTTTGATCAGGGGTTCCCATCCCCCTCCTGATAAGAGGCCTTTGCAAGAGAGAGAATATGAATCTTCAGATCGGGTTTCCATTTCTTCTGATTCCTCCTCTGATCAGGAATACTCCCTTCCTCCCTATGAGGATTCTGATGCTGAAGAATCTATTCCTTCAGCTTCTCCTCCCCTTGCTATTCCCCCTGTTCTGGACATTGTAGATGATGTTTTTTCAGAGTCCGGCCTGTCTCCGGACTCTATACCCCCTGCACCGGTTAAGCCAGACACGATACTACAGGGTCCGAGATTCCCATAAATTTCTTTATAAAAACCCTGCTGCTGACCCAGAAACCATATCTCTGGGTCCTAAGGGAGTCAAAGCTTCCACTGCTAAAAACCCTGTCCCCTCTGATAGGGATTCAAGGGCACTGGACAGATGGGGGAAAAAAGTTTACACTTCTGCGACTTTGGCTGTAAGGGCTTTAAATTGTCAATTTAATTTGCTTAAATATCAGCAATACCTAATGTCACTACTAAAACAGAAAACTTTGACTAACTTTGAATGTTCTGAAAACAAGGGAATGCAGGATTTATTGCATGCAGCTGAACAAGTGGGGAAACGTACTTTGCAATGTGGTTTTGATTCTTTGGAGGCCTCTTGTAGGGCTGGTGTAACGGGTTCTGTGATTAGGAGGCATGCCTGGTTAAAAGAACAGAATCTGCCTGATCATGTTAAAGCAAAATTATTAGATGCTCCATTACAGCATGATACTTTGATGTTAAGGCAGAAGAGGTGTTGAAGAAAATGGAGGATAAAGCGAAATCTATGCAGACAGTTAAGGATTTTTTACAGGTACAGCCACCTAGATTTAGCAGGAACTGGCCTTCAAACATTTGGTTCTTTCCAGTGTCAGACAGGCCACAAAGGCAGGTACAGACGCCCTAGAGGCAGATCCCAGCCCCAAGGCTCATACAGGCCTAAGCAATGGGGTGCTTCTACCTCCAAAAGTGGAGAAGACAAATCTCAACCTTACAGGAAACAGTCCCAATGATTTTCCTCTACCAGTACCAACCACTTACCTTCCAGAAGCTCCCTTAGGGGGAAAACTGGAACTTTTTTTCACAAAACTGGCACATGATCACCCAGGACAAATGGGTCTTGAATATAGTGTCTCAGGGCTGCAGGCTCCACTTTCACACCCTGCCAAAGGCAAGAGGCATGCCAGACCTGCCACACAATCAATGGGCAGAGGCAAAAAAGCAAGTTTCATCCCTCGTGGACATGGGGGCCATTCAGTGAGTACCACTACAGGAGCAGGGACAAGGCTTTTACTCGCAACTTTTCCTGGTGCCCAGGAAGGACAAAGCCTTAAGACAAATACTGGACCTGTCTATTCTAAACACTTTTTCTGGACGTTCCAAAATTCAAAATGTCCCTACAGCAGCTTCTGCCCATGCTGGGCAAGAAGGCTTGGCTTGTATCTTGGGACCTAAAAGAGGCATACCTGCATGTTCCAATCAGACAATCTTGCAGAAGATAGCTCAGATTCATAGCTGGATCAATGCACTACCAATTCTCTGCACTGCCCTTTGGCTTATCTACTGCGCCCAGGGTCTTCACAAAATGCCTGGCACCAGTAATTGCTTTCTGCAGACAGAGGAATTCAGATATATCCCTACTTGGACGACTGCCTCATTCAAGCAGAGAACAAGGACATTTTACTAAAACATCTGGCGTTTGTAAAAAGATTACTAATTTGCCTAGGGTACACAGTAAACGAAAATAAATCAAAACTAGTACCCTCTCGAGATATTTCTGGGTGCAAGCTTAAATACAACTACCCAGATGGCTTATCTCACTCCAGACAAAGGCAACTGACTTCTTACTTCGAAATGTTGGCAACAAAAACCCAGTTATCTGCAAGAAAAATTCTGCAGGCTTTGGGCTTCATGTCATCCTGCATTCTTTTAATTCCATATGCAAGACTACATATGAGGAAACTACAATGGTATCTAAAAAGTGTTTGGACTCAACATTGCCACAGCCTGGAAAAATCAATTACATTCATTCCCTGCCTGCAACAGGAGTTTCGATGGGCTCAGGCCTGTCACCACAACAAGGGACAGCCTTTCACTTTACCCACTGCCAGGCAGACAATAACAACATATGCATCAGATTATGCCTGGGGGGCGCACATGGCAGGAAAATGTATTCAGGGCACATGGCCCACAAGCCAATTGCATCTTCATGTCAATCTAAAAGAAATGCTGGCTGTGCAAAATGCTCTGACAGCTTTCAAGGATCTCCTTCATGCAGGACAACTGCTGATAAAGACTGACAATACTACAGTCATGTGGTATATAAACAAGCGGGGAGGCACACATTCCTACCCCCTTTGCAGACAAGCCATGATTTTGAAGAACACAGCACTGACTTCTCAATACACCTGCAAGCTCAATTCCTGCCAGGAAAGACAAATACTCTGGCAGACGAACTAAGCAGAAACCTCATGGATCCTCACGAGTGGAAACTAGATCCACAAATCTTCAGCATAATAACAAGGAAATAGGGACGCCCGGACATAGATCTATTTGCCTCCCCTCACAACTGCCAACTACAGAGATTCTGCATAAGGACTTATCACAAGCTAGCATGGGAAGTGGATGCTCTCATTCAGCTGGAAAAACCTTACAGTGTATGCCTTTCCTCCACTACCTCTCCTCCCCAAGCTACTCCTCCTAAAGGTCAGACAAGAGAAGCCAAAAATGATCCTGATTGTCCCAGACTGGCCACGCCAGCACTGGTACCCAGTCCTAAAGAGCTTGTCTCAAAGCGCAGCCTGGACATTGCCTCAAATTCCTCATTTACTGACCCAACAGAACAATCTGATACTGCACAGCCAACTCAAAACTCTAAATCTGGCTGCATGGTGGCTAATGTAACCATTCAGAACACACCTCTCTCCAAAACAGTTATGGATGTTATTCTGGAGGCTAGGAGGCCCAGCACCAGAAAATCATATGCAGAAAAGTGGAAGAGATTCTGTGCTTGGAACCAGGCACAAGGAATTGACATGCTTGTACCAAATATTCTTCAGATTTTACAATACTTAACTGAGATGTTGGACAAAGGCCTGTCCTTTTCATCGATTAAAATTCATGTCTCTGCCATTTCAGCTCATTACAATACGGACCCGCCTATTTTTTCACATCTTCTACTAAGGCAGTACCTCAGAGGGGCCAAAAACATAAGACCCCCAAGAAGAGCACCAATACCTGCATGGGACCTCAATTTTGTCTTGGAAAAACTCACACTGCCTCCTTTTGAGCCAGCTAATACAGTTGAGATAAAATTCTTATGGAAAACAGCTCTGCTCTTAGCAATAACTTCAGCAAGAAGAGTCTGAGTTACAAGCACTAATGGCGGTTGAACCTTTTTATAATTTTACATCCGGACAGGGTTTCTCTAAGGAAAAACCCAACATTTATGCCTAAGGTAGTGTCCAGTGTGGCTCTTAATCAAACAATTCATTTGCCTACCTTTTATCCGAACCCACAGAATAAGGGGGAGAGACTTCTACATTCTTTGGACATACACAGACAGCAACACTTCTACTTGGACAAAACTAAAGTTTTCAGAAAACCTGAACAACTCTTAGTGGCATATGCTGCAGGATCTCAAGGAAAAGCAATCTCAGAGCATCCAGTTTCCAAATGGATAGCCCACTGCATTCGCTTCTGCTATTCTCAGCATGGCAAATCAGTGCCCAAGGGCATCAGGCCACACTCAACCAGAGCAGCAGCTACTTCAGCAGCCTTCCTCAGAGGAGTACCAACTAAGGACATTTTGGAGGCTGCAACTTGGACTTCAGTGCACACTTTTTACAAAGCACTACTATTTTACCGCTTTACTGTAAATCCAGAGCAGGCTTCACCACTGCAGTTCTGCAGGGCCTCATAGCCACTCCTAATAATATTTAGGCCCAGCCACCCAACCTCCGCTTTGGGATTCAACCCAGGAGTAATGACTGCAACAGTGAAACACGATGAACATAGTACAGTTGTGTACCTACCATAAATGTAGATGTTCAAGTTTCAGAGCTGCAAGCTTTGGTTGTGGAGCCTTTTCTTATCTTGCATGCAGATTGTGTCTCTGAGAACCAACCCCTCTTTTATGCCTGAGGGTAGTTTATAGCTTGATCAGTCCATACACCTTCCTACTTTTTTCCCTAATCCTCAAAATAGGGATGAAAGGATCCTGCATTCTCTTGATGTGCACAGACTGCTCAGGTTTTACCTGGACAGGACTAAAGACCTTCGGAACTCAGCACAGGTGTTGGTCAGTTTTTCCCCTGGAGCTCAGGGCAAAGCTATCTCTAAGCAAACCATTTCTAAATGGATTGCACATTGTATTACTTTGTTTTTCCTTTCATGGCAAGGTTCCTCCTCAATGGGTTGGGACCCACTCCACAAGAGCAGCTTCCACTTCTGCAGCCTTTTTAAGGGGTGTCCTACTAAAGACATTTTAGGGGCTGCCACATGGTCTTCTGTTCATACTTTCACAAAACATTATAATTTGCCTTTGTTTTCTAGTGCCAGGGCAGGATTTGCCACTGCTGTTCTGCAGGGCATTCTCTCCAATTCTTGATTCTTTTGGTGGTACCTCCCTTTTCTCTGAGCTTTGGTAATCAACCCATTGGTTAGGACTGCAACAGTGAAACACGAACATAATACAGTTGTGTACACTTGCCATAAATGTAGATGTTCGAGTGTATTTGCTGTTGCAGTCCTGGTTTCCCTCCCTCCTTCCCCTTTTTTGGTCCTCTCCTGCTTTCCTTTACTAAGGTGCAGGCTGGATCTGGTTTACTTTACCAAAGTTACTTTATTTTTGGTTTAAGCCTGGTTTTCTTGGGGCTCCTGACTGTTATGGCAAGAAAGACTGAGAAAGTGACATCGGCTGCCTCCTTTTGTATCTGATGTTCTGACGTCCTTTACAATAGACGACAGCCGATGTCCTATTTACTTAACTTTTGTGTTCTGGCCGATCGAGGGCTACCGAGAGCTGGATAATCCATTGGTTAGGACCGCAACAGTGAATAACACTCTAACATCTACATTTATGTAAGTGTACACAACTCTACTTTTTGCTACCTCCTCCGCAAGGCAAATGTTCAGAGTTAGATGCACTCATTTAAGCCTCCATACTTAGACCCAATCTTTATGGAAAACTATCTCCAAATTAATCCAGCCTTTGTCCCACAGATGGCATCCCTAAGTAACCCAAGTTGATCCACAGATGTCCTATTCAGTGTTGCAGGAGTCTTTACATATGCATTGTATTCTGCCATCCGGCCTGTGTACAAAAGCTTATAGCTACTGCTAGTACGTGAGACATCGCACATAGGTACTGACATCAGCCGTAAAAGGGATGTCTGCACGTACCTTCCTCAGAATAAGTAAGCCCCATGTGGAGCTAGGGTCTAAAGTGCAAACAAAAAAGTAGTCATCCTAGGAGAGTGCAAGTTGTAGGGGGAAAATGGGTGGGATAGAATACTGCATCATAGAAGAGAAGAGCAATCTGTTTATGGTACAGTTTTACACAACTGTTCTATGTCCTACTATTCAGTGTTGCTGAATTCTTTTCATATGGGAGAGTGCAAAAGCTCAGAAGGAACCCTGGGAGGAGGAAGAGGTAGAGGAAGAAAGTGAAGAAACATTTTCTACAAACCCATGCAAAACTGCTGTAGCAAGCCTTGCCCTGGATCTATAGATAGTAACCAACTTGTAATTTATCTACAGATAGTAACCAATTCGTAATTGTTACTAAAAGTATGAACAGATAACCCAGTAGCAGCCTCCAAAATGGAATGGGCATCCAGACCCTTAAAGAAAGCACCTGATGAGGCAACAGATGTGGTAGAATGATCTGTGACAGAAGATGGTAAAGATTTCCCATGAAATTCATAGCGAAACACAATGGCTTTAAAAATCCAAGTTTGTTTGTTTGTTTGGAAAGAGGTAAACCCAAGGCCCTGGGATGAAAGGACACAGTTTATCCGTTTTCCCTAACAGATTTTGTTTTGTCTTCTGGCTGCACCATCATCATGAGTGTCCTCCTTTGATACCACCTTGTAAGATGGTTTGGGAATATGTCCTATATGTTGAAATGGATGAAAATGGACAATATTGGATATGAAAGTTGCGTACAAACCATAACAGTAGATCCATGTTGTCTGACTTTTCATACAGTTCGACCTCCCATTCCAAATTATTTGGATTGCTTTGAGATGGTTGTGACCACCCCTCTAGACCCTAACTGTGACCAAGTCTACCCATTGTTAACCCCTCTGCCAAGTCCATATTCATTTCTGTGTGTAGATTATTTTTCATTTAGTAGCTATACACAGTTTTCTATAGGACAAACTTGAACTGAGGAACTGGAGAGCAGTGCAGGGAATTATGGTTAGGGAAGAGTCAGAGCCCTGGAACCAAGGAAGCTTTAAATTCGGTGCCAAATTTGGATCATATGTCCCATACATTGAACCGAATAAAAATTTGCCATCATGGATGATGTATTGTTACAGTAAGTACATAACTTCTGTTTTAACCTAGATAGACCACTGATCTGTGTGGACTATTTTCAGGCCTGCTGTGATTGCTACAGCCAGAAGTTTATAAAGCATACTTTAAAGTTTGAGATGCGACAAAAATTTAAGAAAGAAAAACACTTGCAGAGTAGGGCACATGATTGCAAAATATGAGTAAGGATATAGAACATTGTGCCAGTCTTTCTCTGTCTTGGTCTGTGTGTGTGTGTGTATATATACTTAGTAGCTGGCACATGACCACATCTAAGCTGCTTCTCTAAAACAGCACTCGGTATTGCAGAGCAGCCCACCAGATGTAAAGCATTTCACATCTCATTAGCAGCAGCATCAATGAATTAAACACCTTGCAGTGCTCAAGTCCATGACATGTACCTATTCATACCTAGCAGCAGTAGTACATTACATCTCCAACACCAGACACATTCACATCCTTACATTCCCCAGACGTTCACTAAAAATATACATTTCCAAGCACATGCCAAACGTGCTAGCAAAGGTACCAGCAGCAGTGATGTTCAACAGAAGCTATTTATAATAGCACTAAATATGCAGTCTAATGATGATGTCTTCATTCCCCCCTCACAAAAGGATCTCTGATCCAAGCCTTCGATCTAGCTCTGGCACATTCTTCAGACTTTGATTCGACTCGCTCCTCCCTCTTACCCGTAATGGGACTAACCCACCCAAGCACCTTGGATCTCATTTGCTGCCTCAGCGTTCGGACTCTTATCTCTGCGCTCTTGCTTTTTTTTTTTTTTTTTCCTTGTAAATTCAGGCTAGTGATTTCAGTATCTTTTGGTTCTGTAAGCGATCCTCCCTCTTCACAGTTCATTCCTTAAAACCTCTAGTGTGTGCATGCGTGACGGTGTTTTTCTCTAGTTAAAAAAAGTTTAAAAGTCAGAGTGAAAGCCAAGTTAGATTTACAGTTTGAAGTTTAGCTGCAAGTTAGTCTAAGGTTAAATACCTTTTCCAGTTCTTAGCTTTTTTTTGTCTTAGTGTCCCTTGATTTTGGTGGGTTTTGAGTTGTATTATGTCTGACAAACCCTCCCCTGGCTGTAAGTGTTGCATGTCTTGTGGGCATAAAATCCCCAGTCAGGATGCCCATAAGGAGTGTGTCTGTTGCTTAGGTGCAGATCATTTTAAAAGCAGTGTGTGTGGTCTGTGCTTCCTTCAACCCATGGACCCTAGCAGAGAGGTGTAATAAGTTTGATATTGAGGAGTCTCCTTCCAGCTTTTTCTAGCAACTACCGTTTTGACATCTGTGGAGCAACAACATGCAGCTTTTGAGATCCCTTTCTTGGCTTCATATTCTCCGAAAGAAGCAAAAAAGGTCTCTTCCTGCCTCTTCAAGAGATCCTCTGGAATCGAAGTCCAAGAAAACTTTGGATACGACCCCCTCTAATCCGAAGAAAGCATTTACCCAGTCTGTTCCAGGGGAAATCCTATCGTGGTTGCCTCTTTTTCTACTGTCTGCTCTGGTGTCGGATCCATTGGCTTGGGATATGAGAGCTTTGAGCAAGTCTACTCACTTAGTCAAGTCCAAGCGCACTCAACCTCCCTTGTTGGGTTCTTACAGAACCTCTAGAAGCTGGTCCGAGGCAGACATGGACAGAATGATGAGATTCCTCGATCCAGATGGGAGTTAGTCTCTGCTCCGTTCCATATTAGTTTGGTGAGCTACCTGGGCCATACCATCAGGACTCCTCCGATCCAACCTTCAGCTTTGGAGTTGCAGGTTTTGGGACTCCCATTTGTTGGGTTCAATGCAGAGGAAGCTCTCTTCCTTGAAGCTGATGATGCCCTTTGATCAGCTCTGTTCCTCTTCCCTTGGAGCAGAGCGGATCAGTGAGCTGAGGTGTCGGTGCTGACTTTGGGGTAGTGGGAGTGGCTCCATCTTTGTCTGAGCCATCTCTTCCTTTAGTTGCCTCGGCCCTTGACAGTTCAGATCCAATCCCTTCTGGAGGCCACACATCTGGTGAGTCCTAGCTGCTTTCTCCCTGTGGCTTTGGCTTCAGGAGGGACTGAGAGGACCTCTCCCGGTCAGTTGGCTTTTCAGGTAGTGGAGAGGGTTTTTCCTGAGTTGGAGATCCATCACCAGATGTCCTGCAAGCCACCCCATACCCCCATGAGTCAGGACCTTGAGCCCATTCATCCTGTCCCGAATCAACCTGTCCCAATAGTTCTCCAGGATCTCCCTACCAATGAGGGATCCTCTTCAGATACTTCCCCAGAGTACCCCACTGAGGACCCCCCCCCCCCAAGAAGACTTGCAAAAGGAGGCACATTGACTTCCTTATAGGGTCATTAACTGAAGACTGACTTTGAGGGGAAGAATCCCCCTGATCCCCACCCGAGGACGTCTCCAACGGAGACCTGCTGGAAATCTTGAAGCAAAAAGGTGGGTGGTCTGCCCAACCTCTGATTAGACTGTGCTCGTGGAGGCATTTGGGGTGGGCCCATCTGCTTGCTAGTTGACACCCCCCACCCGGCGGATGACCTTTCCTGTCTGCCATGGAGGGAGCCAGATACCATCGAGCCTATTCCCAAGCACCCTGCAGGGTTGCTGGTTCCACCAGCAGATAGCATTGGAGTAAGGGTCCCATAGCTGACAAAACTGTTGAAGAGACTGCCAGTGGCCATCTGCCTAACAGGGAGTCTAGAATGTTGCACAGGACTGGAAAGCGCTTTTAAGCCTCTGACACCTTTGCACAGAGGTAGTTGCATTACCTGGCTGCAGAGAGATCTGATCAAGGAGCTTTCAGTTTGGGTCCATGTTTATGGAGGAATTTAAGAAAGTTTCTCCCAAGCTGACCATTCTTTTCATCCGTCACCACTTCTTCAGTGAGGTTATTCTACCCTACAGCAGAGGGTGCTTCACGATCTGCTGGTTCAGTACTTCTCAAGGAGGCATGCTGGGATGAAGCTGATTTTTTTTTTTGAGACTTTTATGGCATCCTTTGTGAATGTCCTCTACAGTGGCTCTTCACTTTTTGGGCCGTCTGTAAGAGATGCTCTCACCCACAGCGAAAAGGATGGGAAGACCCTTTTTGCTGTAGGAATCAAATTTTCTAGACCTTGGAGGTCCTGGAAGTAACGCAGAGGCAAAAATGTGGTTTTGTAAATCCTAAGGGCCTTATCAGGACCAGCGCAGGAAATCCTCCTTCAGAGGCAGAAGAGTTGTTGGTAGGTGCCACCCTACAGGCAGAAGGAGTCTGCAAAAGCCTTTTAGGATGTTCTCACTTTTAGGAACTATATTGTGGTTCACACAGATGTGTCATTGGTGTGGTACATCAACAAACAAGGAAACACCCGCTGATGTTATTCATTTTTTACTCTTGCAGTCATCGCACTTGGGTTATCCTGCCAGAGGTAGCCCTAAGTCAGCCCGAATACTAGAGGCTTAGTATTTCTGTGTCGGTTGCTGTTGCTCCAGGACTGACGCCATTACATCAGTCTTTCTTGCCAAGGAGCCCGAAGCAGAAGCCGTTTGCACGAGTGCCGGTCGGCCACTACCTGCTGTTTCATTTCCGAAATTGAAGTTCGTCTTCTAAAGCGAAGTACCCCTTTGGGGATCCTTTTTTCTTGCTCTAACCGATGTCAGAACAAGTTGACAATTGTCTCGCCTGTGGAAAGCAAATACCACACCGAGATTTCCATTCTTACTGCTTCACCTGTTTAGGCCCAGACCACGATGTCACTCGCTGCCAGTTTTGCGCCTTGTTCAGTGCCCGAACTGTTCGTCGGGGCTTATTGTAGCCAAATACTTTTGATCTCTATCTCCGTATATCTATGAATAAATACTTTCGCTCTCTATATCCGTATTTTGAAATGGCTTTGGTAAGCCATCCGACTACTCATCTTCCATAAAAATGTAAGGAGAAAGACAGACCGCACGGGTACAAAGCTTCTGACTATGCTTCCGTTAAGCTAGTCGCCAGTTTGCCGGTACTCGGTGAGGCACTTTCGCAGCCCCTGATGCTCGCTTTGATGGATTCGCAGGCCACTACCGAGACTCATTTGTAGTCCAGTATGCTGCGGGGCTCTTTGACTACGGAATCTGCTGATGTCTCTGCCTTGGATGTGTTCGGAGTTGCTGTGCAGGCACTGGCTTCTGAGGAAGTTCTTCGCACTATTAATATTAGACACAAACCGACTTCTTTCGAGTCTTCCGTTTTCTCTAAAACTAGAGTTTCTAAGACCCAGACTGTGAGCTATGCCTAAAACCGACGATCCAAACTCACGTGCCTGCTTCCTTGCCACAATCACAGATACTTAAAATGGCGCACGACCTTATGCTGATTAGGTGAAGCCAGCCTTCCCCTGCTAAAGGGAAGAGACTTGCCCCCAGCAGTTTTCTGGCAAATAGTCCGACTGAGGTTTCTGATAATGAAGACATGCCCTTATCTACTTGAGGATTCAGATGCAGAGGAATCCATTCCTTCTGCCTCTCCTCCAGAGGAATTTTCTTAAGGTGAAAACCCTGCATACTTTGAGAGAGCATTTCCATTGAGAATGCCAGGATTATGCTCGGTCCAAAAAGAGACTCGGGGAATGTTCTGGATGTTGTGGATGATGTCTTTATGGAATCAAGGCCAACTCCTGATACTTTACCTCCTGCTCCCAGGAAACCTGACTGGGACTACAGAATCCCTGACTCTCACACATTTCTTTTCAAGAATCCTACGGCTGACCCAGAGGTCATCTCCCAAGGTCCTAAAGGAATAAAAGCCACCACAGCTAAGAACCCCACCCCCTCAAACAGGGATTCCCGAGCCTTAGACAAATGGAGTAAAAAAATATATATATATACCTCTGCAACTCTTGCCATTAGAGCATTAAATTCAGTTCCACATGCTGAAATACCAGCAACTTACCATGGAACTCATTAAACAAAAATTATGTACCTTCCTTGACTGTGCAGAAAATTCAGATGCAGAGGAATCCATTCCTTCTGCCTCTCCTCCAGAGGAATTTTCTTAAGGTGAAACCCTACATACTTTGAGAGAGCATTTCCATTGAGAATGCCAGGATTATGCTCGGTCCAAAAAGAGACTCGGGGAATGTTCTGGATGTTGTGGATGATGTCTTTATGGAATCAAGGCCAACTCCTGATACTTTACCTCCTGCTCCCAGGAAACCTGACTTGGGACTACAGAATCCCTGACTCTCACACATTTCTTTTCAAGAATCCTACGGCTGACCCAGAGGTCATCTCCCAAGGTCCTAAAGGAATAAAAGCCACCACAGCTAAGAACCCCACCCCCTCAAACAGGGATTCCCGAGCCTTAGACAAATGGAGTAAAAAAAATATATATATACCTCTGCAACTCTTGCCATTAGAGCATTAAATTAAGTTCCACATGCTGAAATACCAGCAACTTACCATGGAACTCATTAAACAAAAATTATGTACCTTCCTTGACTGTGCAGAAAATAAAGAATTACAGGAAATTATGCATTCTGCAAGTAGTCAGTAAGCATACCCTGCAATGTGGGTATGACGCCCTAGAAGCATCCTGCAGGGCAGCAGTCACAGATTCTGTACTTAGAAGGCATACTTGGCTTAAGGAACAGACCTTGCCAGATCATGTCAAATCCAAATTATTGGATGCACCTCTGAACAAAGACTGTTTCGGCACCGAGGTTTTAAAAAAGATGGAAGAAAAAGCTAAGTCTATGCAGACAGTTGGACTTTTTTTGCAAGTCCAGCCTCCCAGATTCAGTAGGCATTGCCCCTCAAAACATTGGTCCTTTCCAGCCCCCTCAAGGCTACCTCAGACTAGACCTAGTGGGAAACAGACCCTCTAGATAACGGTCTCGGGGTATGCAGAGATCTAAGCAATGGATTACTTCCACTTCTTAAAACAGGGAGTGCTAAGCCACCCCCCCATGGAAAGAATTCATAATGAATTCTCAACTCCTCCTCTCACCTCTGCCCAACTGCTTGTGCCCCTAGGAGGAAAACTTGCCTCCCATGCAAAAAATTGGGCCTCCATCAATAACTATCAGTGGGTCCTCAACAGTGTCCCAGGGGTACAATTTTTATTTCCACACGCTGCCAACCCCAAAAGGGATCCCAGATCTTCCTCAAAACCAGTGGGCAGAGACACAAAACCAAGTTCATTCCCTGCTCTCCATGAGGGCAATTCAGCTTGTTCCTGCAGAACAGATAGGCCAAGGTTCCTATTCCAGACTTTTCCTGGTACCCAGAAAAGAGGGCACCTGGCACCCAATCTTAGATCTATCCATTCTAAACACCTTCCTGGTGGTACCAACATTCAAAATGCTCACTTTACAGCAGCTTCTCTCTCTGCTGTCCAAAGATGCCTGGTTAAGCCACCCTAGACCTAAGAGGCCTATCTGCATATCCCAATCAGAAACTCTTGCAGGAAATCTCTACATTTCAGGGTAGGATCTATGCATGATCAGTTCTTTGCACTTCCCTTTGGCTTATCCACTGATCCCAGAGTTTCACAAAATGCCTGGCTCCAGCCATTGCTTTTTGCAGACAAATATTCAAATTTACCCTTACTTGGATGACTGCCTGATTCAGGCAGACAGGAAAAGCTGTTGCAGCACCTGACATTTGTAAAGGACCTACTAACTTAACTAGGTACACTATCAACGAAAAGAAATCCAAACTAGTCCCCAGTCAAGCAATTGTATTCCTGGGAGCAAGCCTGGACACAGCATCCCAGATGGCATTCCTAACTCCAGACAAACAAGCCTATCTGACCATTTACTTCTCTCAGCTGTCCACCAGAACCCAGTTATCAAATCCTGCAAGCTCTAGGGTTTATGGCCTCCTGCATTCTACTAATTCCATATGCCAGACTGCATATGAGGGAACTTCAGTGGTACTTAAAAAGCCTTTGTTGCCAACTTTCTCAGGACCTAGAAACTATTATACCTATGATACCTTGTCTAAGGGA
>NC_056743.1:1082072950-1082092950 GCF_019279795.1 Protopterus annectens
GAGCCTCTGGGTCTTAATGTGTACTTTTCTTTCTCTGCTCTATATCAGTTGTTTGGGCAACAAACTCTGTCTGAGGGAGTTAGAGGACAGTGCATTATGGGAAGTGGACACGTGGATCCTTGTCTGTAAAAATGTATCGGATTTGGATCCGAGGGTCTGTTCTATAACCCAACAATGAAGAGGAATGAAAAAAGACAACACAGATACCAAGTTATGGTTAAGTACATAACTTAATATCACTTATGACAATCATACATTTACATAAATGAAAACAAACCATATTTTTAGCTGCAAACATTATACATCACTACTGTCCATTTGTGGTTGGTCAAACATTACATAGCTCATTCAAATCCTCCTCCTGTTAAACTTTATTCCTCCTCTAAAACATTATTCTACATGCATTTTTCCCAGAATTGCTATTTTTCTATGCAGTTTGTTCCTTCCCTGTCTAAAAATCCATTTTCCAGTTGCTTATCTCTGTTACTGTATTCACTACTTCTAGTACAGTGTTTAGATTTAAATTTTCTAGTAATTACTTTTTTGGCAGCCACCATAATTAGACTCGACAAGGCCTTACTATGTCTAGGCATTTCATATCTTTGTATTGTAGCAGAGAGAAAAAATATTCTTTAGTTATACCAGTGTGCTCACCCAGCATTTCTGATGGTCTGCAGGGAGCTTTTCAAAGTCTACCCCACCAGTTCATTACTCCCAAAAAATGTTCCCAGTTACTGTCCCATCACACCTCCGGCATTTGCTGTCTACCTGAGGACAAAAATCTTTTGCAGTCTATTGGGGTATAAAAATATCTATGTAAACACTTCCAAGCAAAGACCCTAAATCTTTCTAGACTGTTTCATATTTGGGAGTTGTACATATTCCCCCCCAAATTTTCTCTTTGCGATTTGCGTATCCAGTCTCTGTTCCCAATCGTTTCTAACTTCCTCTCATTGATTCTTGGTTATCATGCAGTATGTTATATACTACACTAATCATCTGTTTTAACAGCAGCCTCTGTACTAGATTCTACTAAAAGCTCTGCCATTGCTGGTCTTTCTCTTAGGATCACCCTATTTCAATTACTGGCCTCTTCCTGTTCTCTTACCTTTCCTCCTCAAATTATTTGCTCCTAATACCTTGGTTGCTTTACCAGTTTTCTCAGTAAATTCCAGCCCTCTTTCTTGTCTATATTCTTAATTGCAGTCATCCTAATCGGCAAAAACTCCTTTCTCCATTCCTGTGTTGGCTTAGTTCTTGTACTTTCTGCTACTTTGAATACATTATTCTGAATGGTTATTGTTGTTAAGGATGTGCATCCAGAATTCTAGTCTCTGCTTGTTTGAGCTTCCTCCATTTTGTCATCTTTCCATCTTGTGTCATAGCTTGTGCTGTGTTATAGGAGCCTTAACTATGTAACTCTAAAATGCTCCTTCAAATCAGGTAGTAATAAACCACCTTGTATTGCAAGGTTTAGCTTCTCCCACTTGACTCTTGCCATTCCAGATAAAGTCCTTCATCTCTTTATTGCTATCCACATCTTCTCTGGTTAAAAAATATGCCTGACCTGTGTATAAACCTAAGGAGACTAAGAATATTTTGACTGCTTGTGTCTGTATCCATAAAACAGAGCTTACAAAAGCTGAGAATTTGGATTATCTTTTGTTTAGTCTCTTCCCACATATCCTTAGCTGCTGTAACAGAATCCTTTTAAGTCTATACTCTTAAGTACTTGATTTTATCACGTCCCCATAAATGTGGGCATTTCTGAACCACGTGTGTGGGTACATAGTTTACAACTAACTGTTGCCTTTGTTTTGTCTTCATTCATTTTCATTAATTTTGTATCCTGAAAAGATCTGAAATTGTCTCAAGGTGATTATGTTCGTGTTTCACTGTTGCAGTCATCACATTTGGGTTATCTGCTTGCAGGTAGTCCTCAGTCGGCCTGATTATTAAAGTCGTGGGTCCTGCATCAGTTGCTGTCTTATCTTCCATGATGTCAGGGGTATAAAGCATGCAGCCGTCGCCATTACACCAGTCTTTATCTTGCCGTGCGGTGCCCGAAGCAGAAGCAGTTCGCAAGTGCCGCCGGTCAGCCGACTCCTGAAATATTAGTTTTCGAGTTTCAGATCTGAAGTCCTCAACTAAGCTAAGTAACCCCGTTGGGGATCCTTTTTCTTGCTCTAAACCGACGTCAGTAAAAGTTAACAATTGTATTTCTTGTGGAAAGGAAATACCTCAAAGATTTTCATTTGTGCGGCATTCCTTGCCTAGGCCCACACCACGACTTATCTCGCTGTCTGTTTTGTGCTTTATTCAAACCTCGTACTATTCGTCATCTGTTCATTTTCGCATCTAAATATTTTGGTACTCAGTTCAATTATCCAGAAATGGCTTTGGTAAGCCACGTGACTACCGACATTCCGAAAAAACGCAAAGATAAAGACAGACCGCAGAGGTCCAAAGCCGTCCGTATTGCTTCTAAGCTAGTCGTCAGTTCGCCGGTACTCAGAGGCGCATTCGCAGCCCCTGATGCCCGCTACTTCAGATTCGCAGGCCTCTACTGAGACCCATTCAGAGTCCGGTATGCCGCAAGATGCTTCTTCAACTGTGGAACCTGCGGATGTGTCTACCTTGGATGGGTCCGGAGCAGCTGTGCAGGCACCAGCTTCTGAGGGTGTATTCAGGCCTACTGACTTGCATATTAAACAGACGCCATCTTCTTCTTCAAGGCCTAAAACTCGATCCATGCCTAGAAAACCGATGCCCAGACAGCATGGTTAGGCCCCTATGCCTAAAAAAACAAATAAGAATGGCTGAAGACCTTATTACTCTAATCAGGGGAAGCCACCTTTCTCCCTCTGAGACCTAGGGCTGCTTTTCCTTCAGATTCTTCTGATCAGGATTCTGAAATTTCTGTTTTCTCTGATGACCAGGAGTTGCCCTTATCAACCTATGAGGATTCCGATGCAGAGGACTCAATTCCTGCTGCTTCCCTTCCAGAGGATTTCATACTCTGAGGGAGCATTTCCGCTGGGAAATCCAGGATTACTCTGACTCCAAAAAGAGGCTTAGGGAATTCTTACTCCTACCTCAACATAGGCCTTTAGCCATCCCTCCTGTTCTGGACATTGTGAATGATGCCTTCTTGGAATCTAGCCTGGCCCCTGATACTTTACCTCCTGCTCCCAGAAAACCTGACTGGGATTACAGGGTACCTGACTGTCATGTTCCTCTCTAAATATCCTACTGTGGATCCTGAGACCATTTCATAGGGACCCAAGAGCATCAAGGCTACTACTGCCAAAAACCCTACCCCCTCTGATACCCCATCTAGCTAGGGCCCTGGAATCTATAAGAAGGTATACACTTCTGCAACTTTGGCCATTAGGGCCTTAAACTGCCAGTTTCATATGTATCAGCAGCATATTATTGGATTGCTTTAACAGGAAATTATGTTGATTCCTGACTGTGCTGAAAATAAAGAATTACAGGATTTAATGCATTCTGCTGAACAAGTTGGAAAACATACTTTGCAATGTGGTTTTGATTCATTAGAGGCATCTTGCAGGGCTGCTGTCACTGGGGCTCTGTACTTGGAGGGCATGCTTGGCTTAAGGAGCAATCTCTGCCAGATCATGTTAAAGCTAAATTACTGGATGGTCCTTTAAACCAAGACCGCCTGTTTGGCAACAAAGCCAAATAAGTTCTTAAAAAGATAGAGGAAAAAACTATGCAACAGCCTCCCAGATTTAGTAGGCATTGCCCTTCTAAGAATTTGTCCTTTCCTGCCTTCTCAGTCCAAACCCAGAACCAGCAGAACACCCAGGCTCCAGTCCCAAGGTACTCGCAGGCCTAAGCAGTGGGGGGCTCCCACTTCCAAAGCTGGAAGTAGTAAGACACCTCCTATGGTAAACTGTCACAGTAACTTAACTTTAAATCTTCCAAGCACTGCTCAACTGACTGTTCCTTTAGGGGGAAAGCTTGCCCTGCATGCAAAAAACTGGGAATTCATTACCCAAGACAAATGGGTTTTAAATAGTTTCCCAAGGATAACTATTCCATTTCCAATCCCAAACGGTTGGCCAGATCTACCCCCAAATCAGTGGGCAGAAGCTCAAAGGCAAGTTTTCTCTCTTCCAAGCATCCGGGCTATTCAACCTGTCCCAGAAGAAGAATGGGGGCAAGGTTTCTACTAAAGACCCTTCCTGATACCCAGAAAAGACAATTCCTGGCATCCTATTTTGGACCTGTCTATCCTAAACACTTTTTGGTAATCCCAAAATTCAAAATGCGAACTCTTCATCAGCTGCTTCCCATGCTAGGAAAAATGCCTATGGTTGGTAACACTGGCTTTAAAGGAAGCCTACCTGCACATCCCAATAAGGGAATCTTGCAGAAGATACCTACACTTCAGAGCAGGCTACATGCACCATCTGCTGTCTGCACTGCCCTTTGGCTTGTCTGTTGCGCCCAGGGTATTCGCAAAGTGCCTGGCTCCAGTCATTGCATTCTGCAGGCAAAGAAATGTTCAAATGTACCCCTACCTGGACAGTTGTCTAATTCAGGCAGAAAGCCAGGACATACTATTAAATTGTCCATTACTAACTTCTCTGGGGTCCACAATAAATGAAAAGAAATCACATCTAGTACCCTGTCAACAAATTGCATTCTTGGGAGCAATATTGAATGCAACTTCCCAGATGGCCTACCTCATGCCAGAGAAACACATTAATTTGACAGCCTACTTCAAACTACTGGCCACAAAGACCCAGCTGTCTGCAAGGAAAGTACTGCAAGCCATGGGGTTCATGGCCTCTTGCATTCTACTGATTCCATATGCAGTATTAAACAACACTGACCCAAAAGCCACCGAATGTGGCAAAAAAAACGACAAACAGCAAGGCAAGTACCAAACTTTTATTCTCTAGCGCTTCGGTGTTACCACCTTCAAGGAGTATCAAACAGTAACAAACATTTACACACATTTTTATATACCTTACATAATTAACATCAATCATTCGATTAAATAATGAATAATTTCCAAATCTTTAAAGCAAACCTTTCCAATTCAGGTCATTGTTTAGACCATTAGGCACAAGTGTTTTATACTTTAAAATATAAATACTCTCTTTATACCATAATTTTTGTTTTAATATTCTTTAATCATCACAAAAACATTCCACAGTTTCTAAAACTGTGCCTTGTAACATAGTAATATCACTATCATGAAACTTAAAATGTAAAGCGATTATCTTATCTTCTCTCATATTCCTAATATCTCTTATATGCTCCATGAATCTGACGCAGAATTCACTTTTTGTTTCCCCTATGTAAAACAGAGCACAAGGACATCTTAATGCATATACCACCCCTTTGCTTCTACATGAATAAGCATCTCTGGGTTCAAATTTAACCCTGTTTATATTAAAAGTATTCACAATATTTACACAAATGCTGCATCTCTTGTAGCATGATGTTCCCTTTGTCGCTAATGAGTTAGGTATACTAACAGATGGTAAACTGAATCTGCCATGTACCACCATATCTTTTAGATTCCTTCCCCTCTTATATGAAAAAAAGGGGCTTCTGTGGCAGAATCTCCGCCAAAAATCTATCTTCTAACAAGTACTTCCAATAGTTATTCTATTAATGTCCTTATTTCCTCACTTTTTATGTTATACACAGATGCATAATAAATTGTCTGCCTTATTTATGTTCACCTCTTCATAGTTAGGTGCCCATAAACTATTTAACACCCTATAACTGGATCTATTACTCCTCCTACTACTATTTTTATTTTTATATACTCTTTCCCAAACTCTGGTTTCAGCCTCCTTCAGAATATCTTGGTTATAATCCCTTCTCAAAAACATATCCTTAGTCTGTTCCATTTCCTTCCCCAACATATTTTCATTACTGCATAGTCTAGAAATGCAGACTAATTCCCCATAGGGTAAAGCTCTTAATACATGGGGGGATGGCAACTGGATGCATGGAGATACTGATTCCCATCAACAAACTTCCTGTGAATATTGGAAGAAATACTTCCATATTTCCTTCCAAAATTAGATCCAGATATATACCTGGATATGAGTCTGCATATGAGGAAACTACAATGGTATCTAAAAAGCCTATGGTGTCAAAATTCTCAGGACCTAGAATCAATAATTCCTATCATAACTTGTCTAAAGATAGTTCCTTTGGTGGGCAGAATCCTGCCACCAAGACAAGGGGCTGCCATTCACTCTACCCCCTGCTGCCCAAACCCCAACAACAGACTAATCAGACTATGCATGGGGGGCTCACTTGGCAGGGCAGTGCATTCAGGGCAAATGGAACACAAATCAAATGCACCTGCATATCAATCAAAAAGAAATGTTAGCTGTACAGAATGCTCTGTCCTTCACCTGGAAAAAAAAAAAAAAAAACAGTTTATGCCTTTCCCCCTCTGCCTCTCCTCTCCATAGTGCTACTACAGATCAAACAGGACAAACCAAGGACAATACTGATTGCACCAGACTGGCCACGCCAACACTGCTACCCCCTCTTGTGCAGTGTGACACTGCTGGAACCATGGCACCTGCCTCAGACCCCTGCCCTGCTGTCCCAGCAGGAGGGCCAGATTCTGCACACACAGCTTCAAACCCTGAACCTTGCAGCCTGGCTAATTATCTGATCTCTCCATTACCATCCCTCAGTAAGCAAGTGATGGATGTCATTCTTCTGGAGGCAAGGAGGCCTAGTATTAGAAAATCTTATGCTGAGAAATGGAAAAGATTCTGTTCCTGGAGCCAAACTCTGGGGGTGGGCACAGGAGCACCCAATTTACCGCATAGTCTTCAACACTTAACTGAGATGCTTCACAAGGGCCTTTCCTTTTCTTCCATCAAAATTCATGCCTCTGCCATTTCAGCATATTACAATACAGAGCCCACCCCTCTTCTCTCATCCATTGCTGAAGCAATTCTTCAGAGGGGCCAAAAACTTTAGACCACCCAGGAGAGCCCCTACTCCAGCCTAGGACCTTAACTTTGTATTGGAAAAGCTCACTTTGCCTCCCTTTTGAGCCAGCTGCAAATGCAGAGTTGAAATTCCTTTCTTGGAAAACAGCCTTCCTTCTAGCCGTTACTTCAGCAAGAAGGGTGTCCGAATTACTGGCCCTCATGGCAGTGGAGCTTTACATCCTCTTTCATGCGGATAGGGTGACCCTCAGGACCAATCCTTCCTTTATGCCCAAGGTGGTGTCCAGTGTGGCCCTTTTTAATCAGTCTATTCATTTGACAACCTCCTTTTCTAATCCACAGAACAAAGGGAAACAAAATACTTCACTCCTTGGACGTACACAGATAACTTAGGTTTTACTTGGACAGGACTAAGCCTCTCGGGAAATCTGAAGAGCTGCTGGTTGCATTTGCTGCTGGGGTAGAGAGGAAGGCCATTTCTAAGTGGATAGGCCACTGCATTCATTTCTGCTATAAGCACCATGGAAAACCTACCCCACAGGGTATAAAACCTCATTCCACCAGGGCTGCATCTACCTCTGCAGCCTTTCTCAGAGGTGTCCCTACGATGGATATCCTGGAAGCTTCTACCTGGAGCTCTGTACATACCTTCACCAAGCATTACCACTTGCCAATTTTTTCTAAATCCAGAGCTGGCTTTGTTGCTGCAGTCTTGCAGGTCCTTATAGCTGGTCCTAATGCTATCTAATTTCCTTCTCCCATCCTTAGCTTTGGGAATCTACCCAAATGTGATGACTGCAGCAGTGAAACACTAAGAACATAGTACAGTTCTGTACACTTACCATAAAGGTAGATGTTAGTGTATTCACTGTTGCAGTCCTGGTTACCCTCCCTCCAGCTCCCTGTCTTCTTTTGGCTATACCTCTATTCTCCTTTACTATACTTGAAAGCTTTTTGTTGTATTTTCTTTTTTGTTGGAGGTATAACCTTGTATATAATTGCTTCCCATTATGGAGGGCACCTGACATCTGGGGCAAGAAAAACTGACGTAATGGCATTGGCTGCATGCTTTATACCCCTGACTACCCGACGTCATGGAAGATGACTGCAAGCGACGCAGGACCCATGACTTTGATAATCAGGCCAACTGATGGGCTACCTGCAAGCAGAAGCAGATAACCCAAATGTGATGACTGCAACAGTGAATATTTACATTTATAAGTGTACACAGCTAGCTGTACTTTCCACAATACCAAAATGTCCTTTTCTGGTTTTATTTGGTATAAAATATTGTCTGCAAATAAAGCCAGCTTTTCTTAACTACCATACCAATTATATCCTTTACTTTCTGAGTCCCTTATTTCTTTGCCAGTGGTTCTAAATGTAATGCAGGTAACAAAGGGGAAAGAGGAGTTCCTGTGCTCAATTAGAACTTATCAAGAGTAGCCCACCTACTTTTATTTTTGCCTGCTGTCCCTCATGTATCCTCTTAATCAACCTTATAATTTTATCAGGGAATGTAAATGCTTCCATTGCTGTACTTGTAAAATCCCCACTTTTAATGCTTTCTCTGCGTCAAGACCCACTAACAAGTGTGTTTTTGTTTTTTTTTTAACATGCTTTTATCCTTTAGATCATCGTTTTGTTAATGTCAAATGTTTGTCCCCCCTCAACAAAACCCCATTGATCCAGATCTATCAATTTTGGTATTACCTTTGCCATTCTTTTAGCCATTACAGACATGAACATTTTATGGTCATGGTTTAGAATTGAAGTGGGGCCTTATGAAGCTGGATCTGTTCCAGGATATTCTAGCTTCTCATTTTAAAATACTGTTCAAAACATTCCAAATCTTTTTTTTTTTTTTTTTTTTTATTTTTCTCTCTCTCTCTCCTAGCTTCCAAACTTCCACAGAAATACAGTGTATTCCTGGGGACTTTCTTGTAGATCTGTTTATACATCGCCATTTTTTTCTCATATTCTGCTATATTAATGTTCTTGTTTCACTGTTGCAGTCATCACATTTGGATCATCTGCCTGCAGGTAGCCCTCAGCTGGCCTGAATACCAGAGTCTCTGGATTTCTGCGTCTGATGCTGTCGCTTCTTCCATGACGTCAGGTCATCAGGGCTATAAAACATGCAGCTGACGCCATTACATCAGTCTTTCTTGCCATGCGGTGCCCGAAGCACAAGCAAGTTCGCACGTGCCATTTCCTGAAATTTTCGTTTTCGAGTTTGACCTGAAGTCTTCAAAAAAAGTACCCGTTGGGGGAAAGCAAATACCTAGTAGAGATTTTCATTCTTACTGTGTCACCTGTTTAGGCCCAGACCACGACGTCCCTCGCTGTCGGTTTTGTGCCTTATTCAATGCCCGAACTATTTGTCGTCGGGCTATTTTTGTAGCCATATTCTTTTGTTCTCTATCTCCGTACTCTGAAATGGCTTTAAGCCATCTGACTACTGATCTTCTGAAAAAACTTAAGGATAAAGACAGAGACAGACCGCATAGGTCCAAAACTGCCGACGATGCTTCCGTTAAGTGAGTCTTTAGTCCACCTGTACTCACCGAGGTGCTTTTGCAGCCCCTGATACCTGCTGCTACAGATTTGCAGGCCTCTACTGAGACCCATTCGTAGTCCAGTATGCCACGAGGTGATGCTTAGACTATGGAACCTGTGGATGTCTCCGGCTTGGATGGGTCCGGAGCCGCTGTTCAGGCACCGGCTTCTGAGGGTGTATTCAGGCCTGCAGACTTTCATATTAAACAAACGGCTTCGTTTCCAACTAGAATTACCAAATTCCTCAGGCCTAAAACTCGCACTAAGTCTAGAAAACTGACAGCCAAACTGCAGACCCAGACCCATATGCCTCAAAAACAAATGCTTAGAATGGCTGAAAACCTTTATTACCTTTAATTAGGGGAAGCCAGCCTTCCCCCTCTGAGACCTAGAACTGATTTTCTTTCTGATTCTTCTGATTCTTCTGATCAGGAATCTGATATCCCTACTCCTTCTGATTACCAGGGTTTGCCCTTATCTACTTATGAGGATTCTGATGCAGAGGAATTCCGTTCCCTCTGCTTCCCCTCTAGAAGATTTTTCTTTCGGTGAAACCTTGCATACCCTTAGGGAGCATTTCTGATGGGAAAGCCAGGACTATTCTGAGTCCAAAAAGAGACTTGGGGAATTCTTACTCCTGCCTCTAGTATCCCTCCTGATGTTCGTGTTACCCTGCTGCAGTCATCACAGTTTGGGTTACCCTGCCGTCAGGCGGTCCTGCAGTCGGCCTGAGTTCCAAAGTCTTGGTCCGGCGTCGGTTGCTGTCGCTTCTTCCCTGACGTCAGTGCGCCAGGAGTATACAAGAGGCTTCCAACGCCATTTTCTTCAGTCTTTCTTGCCGCACGTTGCCCGAAGCAGAAGCAGTTGGCAAGTGCCGGTTGGCCGACACCTGAGATTTTCGAATCGAATTTCAGTCCAAAGTCTTGAATAAAGCTAAGTACCCTATTTGGGTACCTATTCAATCCTCAGTCCGATGTCAGAAAAAGTTAACAATTGCATTTCTTGTGGGAATTAAATACCTCATAAGGACTTCCATTCTTATTGTATTCCTTGCCTAGGCCCGGACCAAGGGTGTCGGTTTTGTGCTGTGTTTAATAAACGAATTATCAAACGCCGTTTTGACTTCGCACGACATTACTTTGGTAGAAAATTTTATTATATCATGCCGTCGGAGTAGCCGACGACCGGCATGCATAAAAAAAACGCAAGGATAAGGACAGGCAGCCTAGGAACAAGCCAGATTCCGAGGCCTCTGCTGGGCCTGTCGCTGGCTCTCCGGTTTTCAGTGAGGCGCCTACGCAGCCCCTGACGACCGCAGAATTGGAACCCCAGACAGCTGCGGATTCTCAAGCGGAGTGTACTAGGTCGTCACAGCCATCTTCTTTAGGCCCTTCCAATACCGGAGCAGAGAGAGATCCTGGTGCAGTTGAAACACCTCCAGTTGCAGAAGGTGTCTTCAGACGACTACACTCACCATTAAATCTTATGCTAAGCTTAAAACTCCATTAAAGCCAAAAAAGTCTGTACATCACTCTACAGTTCAAGGCCCCATGCCTAAGAAACATGCTTAAGATGGCTGAAGATTTGATTACCCTAATCAGGGGTTCCCAACCCCTCCAGATAAAAGACCACAACAAGAGAAGGATTATGCTTCCTCTGACCAGGTTTCAGTTTCCTCGGATTCTTCTGAGGAACAGGATTACACTTTTCCCCCTTATGAAGTCTCTGATGCTGAAGACTCTATTCCCTCAGCATCTCCCCCTGAAGACTACTCCTTTGGGGAAACTTTACATACCATGAGGGAACATTTCCCCTCTGAAAGGGATTCCAGAGCCCCTAGATAGATGGGGTAAGAAGATATACACCTCAGCTACTCTGGCTATGAGAGCATTAAATTGTCAGTTTCACATGCTGAAATATCAGCAATTCCTAATGTCTCAATTAAAACAAAAAATGAGCACACATTCTGAACAGTCTGAATTCAAGGAAATGCAGGATCTGTTAAATGCAGCTGAACAGGTGGGCAAACATACTTTACAATGTGGATTTGATTCATTGGAAGCTTCCTGTAGAGCAGCTGCTGCTGGCTCTGTTATACGTAGACATGCTTGGTTAAAAGAACAAACCCTGCCTGATCATGTTAAAGCAAAATTATTGGATGCACCTTTACAGCAGGATGTATTATTTGGTGTCAAAGCAGAAGAGGTTTTAAAGAAAATGGAGGATGAGGCAAAGTCTATGCAGACGGTCAAGGATTTTTTTACAGGTACAACCCCCTCGTTTCAGCAGAAATTGGCCAACAAAAAACTGGTCCTTTCCAGCTTCGGACAGATTACAGAGGGGCAAATACAGATGCCCAAGGGGCAGAGGTCAGTCACAAGGCCTTTACAAACCTCGCCAATGGGGATGTTCATTGTGCATACAGCTGCAGTCATAACAGATGGGTTCTTCTGCCGTCAGGCAGGTCCTCGGTCGGCCGAATTCCAAAGTCTAGGTCCGGCGTCGGTTGTCGTCGCTTCTTCCCTGACGTCAGTGCGACAGGGGTATAAAAGAACCAGCCGATGCCATCTTCTTCAGTCTTTCTTGCCGGGCGGTGCCCGAAGCAGAAGCAGTTCGCAAGTGCCGGTCGGCTCCTGAAATTACAAAAATTTTGCAACCAAAGTCTTCTTGAAAGCCAAGTACCCCGTTGGGGGAACTTTTCTTGCCTCAGACCGATGTCAGACAAAGTTAATAATTGTATTTCATATGGGAAGCAAATACCGCATAAGGATTTTCATTCCCTCTGCATTCCTTGCTTAGGCCCAGACCAGGACGTCTCGGTCTGTCGTTTATGTGCTACTTTCAACAAACGCACCATTAAGCGTCGGGCAGAGTTCGCCCAGCACTATTTTGGCAAAAAATTTAACTACATTATGTCGTCGGATACTCCGACTCCAGTTTTGTCTATAAAACGCAAAGATAAGGACCGACACACGAGGTCCGCGGCCTCTACCGACACCACGCCAAAGCCCGACTACAGGTGGCCCGGTTCTCAGCGAGGCGCCTACGCAGCCCCTGCCTACCGACGACACTTCATTGGCGGTGTCTACTGTGCCCGAGGTCGCAGGCTCCTCGGCCCACACCCGACTACAGATACGGAAGCCACTCTTGGTGGTGAAACTCAAAATGTAGACAGGTCTGCCTCCTCTCAAGGGGTCTTCAGACCTTCCTCTTTTTTTTCCATCAAGGCTTTCACTAAGTCTAAAGCAGCCATGCATTCTAAGAGACCAGCTACACAGGGCCCTTCTCCAGGCCCCATGCCTAAAAAACAGATGCTTAAAATGGCTGAGGATTTAATTACTCTTATCAGGGGTTCTCAACCCCCCCCCCCGGACAAAAGGCCCAGAGTGGAGGAAGAATCCCCCACCTCTGACCAGGCCTCCATTATTTCAGAGCACTCTGATGAACAGGAACATTCTTACTCCCCTTTTGAAGATTCTTATGCAGAAGAGTCCATTCCCTCTGTTCCCCCCCCCCCCCCAAGAGGATTACTCATTTGGGGAAACCTTGCATACCTTGAGAGAACACTTCCACTGGGAAGGCCAAGAGTACTCAGACTCCAAGAAAAGGCTTAGGGATTTTCTCTTGCTACCTCAGCACAGGCCTCTGGCTATACCTCTTGTCTTAGACATACTAGATGATGTGTATTCGGAGGCCTGCCTTAACCCAGACTCTTTACCTCCAGCACCAGTCAAGCCTGACCGGTACTACCGGGTTCCTGACTCACACCAATTTTTATACAAAAGCCATGCGGCTGACCCAGAAACTATATCACAGGGCCCCAAAGGGATTAAGGCCTCCACTGCTAAAAATCCATTACCTTCCGAGAGAGATTCCAGATCTTTAGAAAGGTGGGGAAAAAAGGTATGCACCTCGGCTACCTTAACCATGAGGGCATTAAACTGCCAGTTCCATATGTTAAAGTACCAACAGTTTCTGTTATCACAGTTGAGAAGCAAAATGTCACAACCTGAATAACCAGACTTGAAGGAGTTGCAGGATTTGATGCATAGTGCAGAACAAGTGGGTAAACATACCTTGCAATGTGGTTTTGATGCCCTAGAGGCTTCATGTAGAGCTGCTGTTACAGGATCAGTCATACGTAGACATGCCTGGCTCAAGGAGCAAACCTTACCAGATCATGTCAAAGCTAAATTACTAGATGCCCCTTTACAAAAGAATGTATTATTTGGTGTTAAAGCTGAGGAGGTATTAAAGAAAATGGAGGAAAAGGCTAAATCAATGCAAACAGTGAAAGATTTTCTACAGGTACAACCTCCACGTTTCAGTAGAAATTGGCCTTCCAAAAATTGGTCCTTTCCAGCCACGGACAGACCCCAAAGAGGTAGATACAGGCGCCCGAGGGGCAGAAGGCAATCTCAAGGATCGTTTAGAGGCAGACAATGGCAAGCTCCTACACAAAGAGGTGGTGAGGATAGTTCGCAGCCATTCAGAAAGCAAACCCAATGACTTTCCCCTTTGCATGCCAAGCAAGGCTCAAATGGCAGCACCCTTAGGCGGAAAACTGGCATTATTTTTTCTAAAATTGGCATATTGTCACACAAGACAAATGGATCCTGGACATTATAAACAGAGGCTACAGATTCCATTTTCACACCCTTCCAAAAATGAGAGGCATGCCAAACCTGCCACACAATCAAAGGGCAGAGGCACAAAGACAAATTTCAGATCTCATGGACATGAAAGCTATTCAAGAGGTACCTACTCAAGAACAAGGTCAAGGTTTTTATTCCAGACTATTCCTGGTACCAAGGAAGGACAAAGATTGGAGACCTATTTTTGGACCTATCCATCATAAACGCATTCTTACTCGTACCAAAATTTAAGATGCTCACATTACAGCAGCTTCTTCCCATGCTGGGTAAGGAGTCTTGGCTGATAACATTGGACCTCAAGGAGGCATACCTGCATGTCCCAATCAGACAAAATTGCAGAAGATACCTCAGATTTCTTGCAGGTTCAACCCATTATCAATTCTCTGCATTGCCCTTTGGCTTATCTACTGCGCCCAGAGTATTCACGAAATGCCTGGCATCAGTAATTGCCTACTGCAGACTTCAAGGGATACAAATAATACCCATACTTGGACGATTGCCTGATCCAAGCGGACAGCAAGCACATACTTCTGAAACATCTGGCTTTTGTAATAATGTTGTTGAATTCTCTGGGATACACAGTCATCAAAAAGAAATCAAGGCTAATTCCCTCTCAGAAAATAAATTTCCTGGGTGCCAATTTGGACACAAACACCCAGATGGCCTACCTCATGCCAGAGAAACAGGGGCAACCAACTCAATACTTCAGAAAACTAGCAAATTTCACCAGGCTGACTGCAAGGAAAATCCTGCAGGCTCTGGGATTCATGGCATCTTGCATACTACTAATCCCATGTGCAAAGCTGCGTATGAGGAAACTTCAATGGTACCTGAAAAACCTATGGTCTCAACACAGCCACAGTTTGGAAACAATAATACCACTAATTCCATGCCTTCAAATGGAATTTCTGTGGTGGGCTCAAGCATGCTAAACAAACACAGGTCTCCCATTCTGCAAGCCTCAAGCAAATCAAGTCATCACAACAGACGCCTCGGACTACGCCTGGGGGGCGCACGTGACAGATCGGTGCATTCAGGGCAAATGGTCCCAAAAAGAAAACCACCTTCACATCAATCAGAAGGAAATGCTAGCAGTGATAAACACTATTATAGCTTTCAAAGACCTTCTGCATCCAGGTCAACTATTGATAAGGACAGACAACACCACAGTAATATGGTACATAAACAAACAGGGAGGAACCCATTCATATCCCCTATGCAGGCTGGCCATGTCACTTTGGAACATGGCTCTGGAATTACAAATTGAACTTCAAGCACAGTACTTGCCAGGCAAAGAAAACACGCTGGCAGACAACCTAAACAGAAATATGACAGATCCACACGAATGGAAGTTGCATCCTCAAGTTTTTACAGAGATCATTCAAGCATGGGGAAGGTCAGACATAGATCTCTTTGCCTCCCACAAAAATCACCAATTGACAAAATTCTGCTCAAGGACTTTTCATCCACAGGCCTGGAGTGTGGACACTCTCTTTCAGTTGGACAACCATGACAGTTTATGCCTTTCCACCTCTTCCTCTGCTGCCCAAAGTTCTATTAAAAACCAGAGCAGACAGACCAAAGATTATTCTCATTGCTCCAGACTAGCCAAGACAGCACTGGTACCCACTCCTGAGGAGCCTGACTCATTCCCCACCATGGACCCTACCTCTAATGCTTCTTCTTCTGACTCAGCACAGCTTCAAAACTCTTCACAGTCAGCTGAAAACACTCAATCTGGCCGCATGGAAGATTCCTTAACTTCACAACAAACCCTACTCTCAAAGGAAGTACAGGAAGTCATTTTGGAAGCCAGAAGGCTGTCTACTAGAAAAGCTTATTCCGCAAAATGGAAACGGTTTTGTGCCTGGAATGAGAAAAAGGGCCAGAATCCTGGAAAACAGAATTTACCTCAAATATTACAGTATCTAGCTGAACTGCTAAGCAGTGGACTTTCATTCTCCTCCATCAAAATCCATGCCTCAGCCATTTCTGCAGAATACAACACTGATCCACCTTTATTCTCTCATCCCCTCTTAAGACAGTTCCTCAGAGGGGCTGAGAATATAAAACCCCCAAGGAAACAACCAATACCTGCTTGGGACCTCAATTTCATTCTAGAAAAGCTGACCTTGCCTCCTTTTGAGCCAGCTGCTTCAACAGATTTGCAATATTTGTCCTGGAAAACAGCCTTCCTCCTGGCTCTCACCTTAGCTCGCAGGGTATCGGAATTACAAGCCCTCATGGCTGTGCAGCCTTTCATCATTTTCCATCAGGACAGAGTTTCCTTACGAGCCAACCCGTCCTTTATGCCAAAGGTGGTATCCAGGGTAGCTTTGAATCAGGCTATCCACTTAACTACATTTTACCCTAATCCTCAAAACAAAGGGGAGAGACTACTGCATTCCTTGGACATCCACAGACAGCTGCGCTATTATTTGGACAGAACAAAACCTTTCAGGAAATCAGAACAACTGTTTGTGTCCTATGCTATAGGAGCTCAAGGGAAGCCAATTTCCAAACAGACAATCTCAAAATGGATAGCCCACTGCATACGCTTTTGCTACTCTCTTCATGGTAAAACTGTACCTGCAGGCATCAGATCTCACTCCACAAGGGCCACAGCTACCTCTGCAGCTTTCCTCAGAGGAGTGCCTACCAAAGATATTTTGGAAGCAGCCACTTGGAGTTCTGTGCATACCTTCTCCAAGCACTACCACCTACCATTATACTCCAAAACTAGAGCAGGCTTTGCCATTGCAGTCTTGCAGGGCATCCTGGCTCCTCCTAGTTCCACCTAGTGCCTACCACCCCCTTTTAGCTTTGGGATTCTACCCATCTGTTATGACTGCAGCTGTATGCACGATGAGCATAGTACAGTTTTGTACCTACCATAAATGTAGATGTTCGAGTGCTAATACAGCTGCAGTCCAGGTTTCCCTCCCTCCTTCCCCTCTTGGGACAGGCCTATTGGCTAACACCTCCTCTTACAACCTGATTGGGGTATTCTTTTATGGTGTATTTGCTTGCAACTACTGTGTTTTGATTATATTGCATTGCATTACTACATAAATTTATGTATTGCCTTCCTTCTGGGGGCACCTGACATCTGGGGCAAGAAAAACTGAAGAAGATGGCGTCGGCTGGTTCTTGTATATTCCTGTCGCACTGACGTTGGGGAAGAAGCGACGACAACCGACGCCGGACCTAGACTTTGGAATTCGTCCGACCAAGGACCTGCCTGAGGGCAGAAGAACCCATCTGTTATGACTGCAGCTGTATTAGCACTCGAACATCTACATTTATAGTAGGTACAAAACTGTACTTTCTGGTACCCAGAAAGGAGGAGAGGACAGGCCCCAAGATAGCAGAAGACAAACACAATGACTCGATCCTCAAACTACCGAGCAAATCTCTCTTGGCAGCTCCCTTTGGAGGAAAATTAGCTCTCTTTGCAGGCAACTTGCACATCATCACAAAAGACAAATGGGTCCTAAACATTGTCTCACAAGGATACAGATTCCACTTTCATACCTTGCCAAGGATAAAAGGAATGCCAAACCTGCCACCAAATCAATGGGCAGAGGCACAAAAACGAATTACAGCTCTCATGGACATGAGAGCCATTCAACAGGTACCTACACAGGAGCAAGGACAAAGATTTTACTCAAGACTCTTTCTAGTCCCAAGAAAAGACAAAGCATGGAGACCCATTCTGGATCTTTCAATTCTGAACACCTATCTACAAGTACCAAAATTCAAGATGCTTAACACTACAGCAGCTTCTTCCCATGCTGGGCAAGAATGCTTGGCTAGTAACGTTGGACCTCAAGGAGGCATACCTGCATGTCCATATCAGACAAAATTGCAGAAGATACCTCCGCTTCATTGCAGGTTCAACCCATTATCAATTCTCTGCACTGCCCTTTGGCTTATCTACTGTACCCAGGGTCTTCACAAAATGCCTGGCACCAGTAATTGCATACTGCAGACAGAGGAATTCAAATATACCCATACCTGGACGACTGTCTTATTCAAGCAGAAAGCAAGGACATTCTTTTAAAACATCTGGCATTTGTCAAACACCTAAGTTGCCTAGGGTACACAGTAAACGAAAAGAAATCAAAGCTAGTGCCCTCACAAAACATAATATTCATGGGTGCCAGCTTGAATACAGCGGCCCAGATGGCTTATCTCATGCCAGACAAGCAACAACAGCTGACTCAATACTTCAAAATAATGGCAACAAAGACCCAATTCCCTGCAAGAAAAATTCTGTAGGCCTTGGGTTTCATGGCATCTTGCATACTACTAATACCATTTGCAAAACTGCATATGAGGAAATTACAATGGTACCTGAAACGCATATGGACTCGGCACAGCCACAGCTTGGAAACAATGATACCACTCCTTCCCTGCCTCGAACAGGAGTTTCTATGGTGGGCACAGGCATGTCAACTCAACAAGGGTCAGCCTTTCACCTTACCCACAGCCAGGCAAGCTATGACAACAGATGCATCAGACTATGCCTGGGGAGCACACATGGCAGGACAGTGCATTCAGGGCCAATGGACTGCAGATCAAAGACATCTGCATATCAATCAAAAAGAAATGCTAGCAGTGCAGAATGCCCTAACAGCTTTCAAGGACCTCTTACACCCAGGACAACTAATAATAAAGATGGACAATACCACAGTAGTGTTGTACATAAGCAAGGGGGCACACATTCCTACCCTCTATGCAGGCAAGCAATGACCTTGTGGAACACAGCACTGTCTTACCAAGTTGAGTTACAAGCACAATTCCTGCCAGGAAAGAAAAACACGTTGGCAGACTACCTAAGCATAAACGTCATGGATCCACACGAGTGGAAACTAGATCCACAAGTATTTGCAATGATAACTGAAAAATGGGGACGCCCAGACATAGATTTGTTTGCCCACCCCCAAAACTACCAACTTCAAAAATTTTGCACAAGGACATTCCATCCACAAGCTTGGAAAGTGGGCGCCCTCTCATTCAGTTGGAAAACATTAACAGTGTATGCCTTTCCTCCACTGCCTCTTCTAGCAAAGGTACTGCTGAAAGTCAGATTAGACAGACCACAAATGATGCTCATTGCACCAGACAGGCCACGCCAGCACTGGTATCCAATTCTAAGGAACATGGCCCACGGCCCACCATGGATTTTACCACAAATTCCACACCTGCTCACCCAGTGAGACGATCATATTCTACACAGCCAGCTCAAGACTTTAAACCTGGCTGCATGGCAAATTACCTAAACAACCAGCCAACACTTCTATCCAAAGCTGTTATGGATGTCCTTCTGGAGGCCAGAAGGCCCAGCACCAGGAAAACCTATTCAGACAAATGGAAAAGATTTTGTGCCTGGAACCAGGCTAAAGGCCAAAATCCCCTAGATCCAAACATTCCTCAGATTCTGCAATATTTAACTGAGATGTTGCACAAAGGACTTTCCTTTTCATCTATTAAGATGCACGCCTCAGCAATTTCAGCTCATTACAACACAGATCCTCCTTTATTTTCACATCCACTCCTAAGACAGTACCTCAGAGGGGCTAAGAACATAAGACTGCCCAGGAGAGCAGCAACACCTACTTGGGATCTCAGCTTTGTTCTGGAAAAGCTTACACTGCCGCCCTTTGAACCAGCTTTTTCAGCTGATTTAAATTTTTATTTCATGGAAAACTGCCCTGCTACTAGCAATAACTTCAGCTAAGAGTCTCAGAGCTACAGGCACTAATGGCAGTGGAGCCTTTCCTCATTTTTCATCAAGACAGAGTCTCTCTACGAA
>NC_056743.1:1082097950-1082253056 GCF_019279795.1 Protopterus annectens
ATAAGGACAGGCAACAAAGGCCAAGACCAGATACCGAGGCCTCAGCAAGGCCTGCCGCCGGTTTTCCGGTTTTCAGCGAGGCGCCTACGCAGCCCCTGACTACCGCTGATTTAGAAATTCTGACTGCCTCCCAGACCGAATCAGCTGGGCCTCAGGAGCCGGTTCCATCTCAACCCTCGGACGCCAACCCTGACTGTGATCTGGAGATTTTGGACAGGCCTTCGGTTTCTGAAGTTGTCTTCAAACCGACAACTATCTCTCAAGTCTTTTGCTAAACTTAAAGCCCCCCTAAAGTTAGGAAACCGGGTCCACAGACCCCCCCCCCCACAGGCCCCTATGCCTAAAAAACAGATGCTTAAGATGGCTGAGGATTTAATTACCCTTATCAGGGGTTCACAACCCCCTCCTGACAAAAGGCCTAGACTGGAGGAAGATTATCCTTCCTCTGACCAAGCATCCATTTCCTCAGCTAACTCTGAGGACCAGGATTATTCCTTCCCTCCTTATGAAGACTCAGATGCTGAAGAGTCCATTCCCTCTATCTCCCCCCCTGAAGACTACACTTTTGGGGAAACTTTACACACCATGAGGGAACACTTCCACTGGGAAGGCCAAGATTACTCTGACTCTAAGAAAAGACTCCGTGAGTTTCTTCTTGTTCCACAGCATAGACCCCTTGCAATTCCTCCAGTTTTAGACATTTTGGATGATGTTTACACCGAATCTAGTCTAAACCCAGATTCCTTACCTCCTGCACCAGCTAAACCAGACAGATACTACCGAGTTCCGATTCTCTCAAGTTTCTATATAAAAGCCCTGTTGCAGACCCCAAAACCATTTCCCAGGGTCCCAAAGGGGTTAAGGCCTCTGCTGCTAAGAATCCAGTACCTTCTGAGAGAGATTCCAGAGCATTAGAAAGATGAGGGAAGAAAGTTTATACGTCTGCCACTTTGGCCACGAGGGCCTTAAACTGCCAATTCCACATGCTAAAATACCAGCAGTACTTGATTACACAGTTAAAGCAGAAAATGATCCCTCAGACAGATCAACCTGATTTCAAAGAGATGCAGGATTTGCTGCATGCAGCAGAACAGGTGGGAAAGCATACCTTAGTGTGGTTTTGATTCATTGGAAGCCTCCTGTAGAGCAGCTGTCACAGGATCTGTAATACGTAGACATGCTTGGCTAAAAGAGCAAGCCTTACCAGAACATGTCAAAGCAAAGTTATTGGATGCTCCATTGCAGAAAGATGTGTTATTTGGTGTCAAAGCAGAGGAAATTTTAAAGAAAATGGAAGAAAAGGCAAAATCTATGCAGACAGTTAAAGATTTTTTACAAGTGCAACCTCTTCGTTTCAGCAGAAACTGGCCATCAAAAAACTGGTCCTTTCCTGCATCAGACAGACCCCAAAGGGGTAGGTACAGACACCCAAGGGGCAGAGGACAGCCACAAGGTTCTTTCAGGCCTAGACAATGGCATACAACAACTCAGAGCTGGAGACGAAAGATCTCAACCCCTCAGGAAACAAACACAATGACTTCCCTCTTTGCCTGCCAAGCAAAATTGCCCTGGCAGCACCTTTGGGAGGAAAACTGGCTCTATTTCCACAAAATTGGCGCATCATAACAAAGGACAAATGGGTTCTGGATATTATTACCCGGGGCTACAGATTTCATTTCCACACTTGACCACGGATGAGAGGCATGTCAAATCTGCCTCCAAACCAATGGGCAGAGGCACAAATGCAAATTTCAGCTCTCATGGATATGAAAGCAATTCAAAAGGTACCTACAAAGCAGCAAGGTCAAGGTTTTTACTCAAGACTATTTCTAGTACCAAGAAAGAACAAAGCCTGGAGACCCATTTTAGACCTCTCAATTCTAAACACATACCTGGAGGTACCCAAATTCAAAATGCTCACACTACAGCAGCTTCTTCCCATGCTGGGCAAGGAGTCTTGGCTGGTAACGTTGGACCTCAAAGAGGCATACCTGCATGTCCCTATCAGACAAGATTGCAGAAGATACCTCAGATTTTTGGCAGGTACAACGCATTATCAATTCTCTGCATTGCCCTTTGGCTTATCTACTGCGCCCAGAGTATTTACAAAATGCATGGCATCAGTAATTGCATACTGCAGACGAGGAATACAAATTTATCCATATCTGGATGACTGCCTGATCCAAGTGGACAACAAGGCCATTCTATTACAGCATCTGGCATTTGTAACAAAGCTGCTAAGTTGCCTAGGGTACACAGTAAACAAAAAGAAATCCAAGCTAATACCCTCACAAGACATATTCCTGGGTGCCAGCTAAAATACAACGGCCCAGATGGCTTATCTCACGCCAGACAAACAAAAACAACTGACTCAATACTTCAAAAAGATGGCAACTTTTACCCAGCTCACTGCAAGGAAAATCCTGCAGGCATTGGAGTTCATGGCATCCTGCATTCAACTAATTCCACATGCAAAGCTGCATATGAGGAAATTACAATGGTACCTGAACCTGAAAAGTGTGTGGGCTCGACACAGGCACAGCCTCGAAACAAGTGTACCTCTCATTCCCTGCCTTCAAAAAGAGTTCCTATGGTAGGCTCAAGCATGTCAAATAAATAAACAAGGGTCTTCCTTTTGTCTTACCTCCAGCAAACCAAACTATGACAACAGATTCTTCAGACTATGCCTGGGGCGCACACATGGCAGGACAGTGCATACAGGGCAAATTGTCTGCAAAACAAATGCATCTACACATCAACCAAAAGGAGATGCTAGCTGTGCAAAATGCACTGACAGCCTTCATGGACCTCTTGCATCCAGGACAACTACTAAGGACAGACAACACCACAGTTATGTGGTACATAAACAAACTGGGAGGAGCACACTCCTACCCTTTATGCAGACAGGCAATGACCTTGTGAAACACAGCATTGACTGACCAAGTACAATTGCAAGCACAATTCCTGCCAGGAAAGGAAAACATATTGGCAGATGAATTAAGCAGAAATTTGGCAGATCCTCACGAGTGGAGACTACACCCGCAAGTATTTTCAGTGATAACTCAATGGTGGGGACGCCCAGACATAGATCTATTTGCCTCCCCCAACAATCGCCAACTACAGAAATTTTGCACAAGGACTTATCATTCCCTAGCCTGGAAAGTGGACGCCCTATCATTCAGTTGGACAGCATTAACAGTCTATGCCTTCCCACCATTACCTCTCCTGACCCAAGGTATTACTGAAAGTCAGATCAGAGAGACCACAAATGATCCTCATTGCTCCGGACTGGCCACGTCAGCACTGGTACCCATTACTAAGGACCTTGACTCACAGCCCTCCATGGATCTTACCTCCACTCCCACTTCTGTTGACTCAGCAAAACTTTCAGATCCTTCACAGTCAGCTTAGGACTTTAAATTTAGCTGCATGGAGAATACCTTGAATTATCAATCAACACTTCTCTCAAAGGACGTCCTGAATGTCATTTTGGAGGCCGGGAGGCCCAGCACCAGAAAAACTTACTCAGACAAATGGAAAAGATTTTGTGCATGGAACCAGGCTAAAGGCCAGAATCCTTGGATACCAAACATTCCTCAAATACTGCAATACTTAACTGAGATGCTACACAAAGGCCTTTCTTTCTCATCCATTAAGATCCATGCTTCAGCCATTTCAGCTCAATATAATACGGATCCTCCCATATTCTCACACCCTTTACTAAGGCAGTTTCTCAGAGGGGCTAAGAATATAAGACCCCCCAGAAAACCCCCAACACCAGCTTGGGACCTCAACTTCGTTTTAGAAAAATTAACACTGCCTCCTTTCGAACCAGCCTTCTCAGCAGAACTACAATACTTGTCATGGAAAACAGTTCTGTTGCTGGTTATCACCTCAGTACGCAGGGTCTCAGAACTACAGGCACTTATGGCAGTGGAACCTTTCATCAATTTCCATCAGGACAGAGTCTCTTTATGTACTAACACTACCTTTATGCCAAAGGTAGTATCCAGTGTGGCTTTGAATCAGACCATTCATTTACCCACCTTTTATCCAAACCCCCAGAATAAAGGAGAAAGACTCCTTCACTCTTTGGACATTCACAGACAGCTACGTTACTATTTGGATAAGACAAAGACCTTCAGAAAACTGACCAACTCTTTGTATCCTATGCTGCAGGTTCACAAGGAAAGGCTATTTCAAAACAGACCATCTCCAAATGGATAGCACATTGTATCCGCTTTTGCTTCTCGCACCATGGGAAGGCAGTGCCTATTAATATTAGGTCCCACTCTACCAGGGCTACAGCAACCTCAGCAGCCTTTCTCAAGGGGGGGTTCCAACCAAGGACATTCTAGAGGCAGCTACTTGGAGTTCAATGCACACCTTTACCAAGCACTACCACCTTCCATTATTCTGAAAAACCAGAGCTGGTTTTGCCACTGCAGTTCCGCAGGGCATCCTAGCTTCACATAACCCAGTTTAGTACCAGCCACCCATCCATAGCTTTGGGATTCAACCCAAGTGTGATGACTGCAGCAGTATAACACTATGAGCATAGTACAGCTTTGTACCTACCATAAATGTAGATGTTCGAGTGTATATACTGCTGCAGTCCAGGTTACCCTCCCACCATCCCCTCTACATACCAGGGTGTTAGTTATAACGCCATGTACATCAATCTATTGGATGCATGTCTGTATGGTGTATTTGCTAACAGCTAGTACTGTTGTTCATCTACTAAGGTATTTTTGCATAGTTATTTGTATTGCCTTCCGAGTTGGGGGCACCTGACATCTGGGGCAAGAAAAACTGAAGAAAATGGCGTCTGCTGCCTCCTTTATCCCCCTGTCGCACTGACGTCAGGGAAGAAGTGACGACAACCAACGCCGGACCAAGACTTTGGGATTCGGCCGACTGCGGGGACCGCCTGACGGCAGGATAACCCAAATGTGATGACTGCAGCAGTATATACACTCGGAACATCTACGTTTATCATAGGTACAAAACTGTACTTTGTGGTACATAAGCAAGGGGGCACACATTCCTACCCCTTCTGCAGGCAAGCCATGACTTTGTGGAGCACAGCACTGACCTACCAAGTACATCTGCAGGCACAATTCCTTCCAGGAAAGAAAAATACTCTGGTAGATGATATAAGCAGAAACCTCATGGACCCTCAAGTGGAAACTAGATCACAGGTCTTCAGCATAACAAGGAAATGGGGATGCCCAGACACAGATCTTTTTGCCTTCCCTCACAACTGCCAATTACAGAGATTCTGCACAAGGACTTATCACTCACAAGCATGGAAAGTGGATGCTCTGTCATTCAGCTGGAAAACCCTAACAGTTTATGCCTTTTTTTTTTCCACTGCCTCTCCTTCCCAAGGTACTCCTAAAAGTCAGACAAGAGAAGCCAAAAATGATTCTGATTGCCCCAGACTGGCCATGCCAGCACTGGTACCCAATCCTAAAGAGCTTGTCTCAAGGCCCAGCCTGGACTTTACCTAAAATTCCTCATCTTCTGACTCAAAACAATCAAATCCTGCACAGCCAACTCAGAACCTTAAATCTGGCTGCATGGCAAATAATATAGCCACTCAGAACACACCTCTCTTTAAAGCTGTTATGGATGTCATTTTGGAAGCCAGGAGGCCCAGCACCAGGAAATCTTATGCAGAAAAATGGAAGAGGTTCTGTTCTTGGAACCAGGTACAAGGACTTGAACCACTTGTTCCAAATATTCCTCAGATTTTACAATACCTAACTGAGATACTGGACAAAGGCCTGTCCTTCTCATCAATTAAGATCCATGCCTCTGCCATTTCAGCTCATTACGATGTGGAACCTCCTATTTTCTCACATCCACTGCTAAGGCAGTACCTCAGAGGGGCAAAAAACGTAAGACCCCCAAGGAGGGCACCGATACCTACATGGGACCTCAACTTTGTCTTGGAAAAGGTCACACTGCCTCCTTTTGAGCTGGCCAATACAGCTGATCTAAAATTCTTATCATGGAAAACTGCTCTGCTCCTAGCAATAACTTCAGCAAGAAGAGTCTCAGAGTTATAGGCATTAATGGCAGTGGAACCTTTTATCATTTTTCATCCGTACAGGCTTTCTTTAAGGACAAATCCAACATTTATGCCAAAGGTAGTATCCAGTGTGGCTCTTAACCAAACCATTCATTTGCCAACATTTTATCCAAATCCCCAGAATAATGGGGAGAGACTTCTGCACTGTTTGGACATACACAGTTTGTCCGTATTTCTCTGCTTTGTACATTTGTTTGTAGCATATGTTGCAGGATCACAAGGAAAGGCTATCTCAAAGCAGACTATTTCAAAATGGATAGGACACTGCATTCATTTCTGCTATGCACAGCATGGCAAGTCAGTGCCTAAGAATATTAGGCCTCATTCTACCAGGGCAGCAGCCACTTCAGCAGCCTTTCTCAGAGGAGTACCAACCAAGGAAATTTTGGAGGCTGCAACTTGGAGTTCAGTGCTCACTTTTACCAAGCATTATTACTTAACTCTTTACTCTAAATCCAGAGCAGGCTTTACCACTGCAGTTCTGCAAGGCCTCATAGCCAGTCCTAATCCTATTTAGACCCAGCCGCCCTACCTCAGCTTTGGGATTCAACCCAAGTGTAATGACTGCAACAGTGAGACACTATGAACATAGTACAGTTGTGTACCTACCATAAATGTAGATATTCGAGTGTATTCACTGTTGCAGTCCAGGTTACCCACTCTCCACCCCCCTTTCTTTGCTGGGACTTCTGTACTTCTCTGTCCTATACAACCTATGTGGTGTATTTGCTTGTAGATGAAGGTATTGTTTTTATTTTACTGTGTGCCTTTGTAAGCAATATGTATTGCCTACCTTCTTGGGGGCACCTGACATCTGGGGCAAGAAAAACTGAAGAAAATGGCATCTGCTGCATCTTTTATTCCCCTGGCACACTGATGTCAGGGAAGAGGTGACAACAACCGACGCTGGGCCAGGACTTTGGAATTCAGGCCCGACTGCAGGTAGCCTGCCAGCAGGAGATAACCCAAGTGTAATGACTGCAACAGTGAATACACTCTAATATCTACATTTATGGTAGGTTCACGACTGTACTTTCTCTGTATCAGGGCTATTTAACCTGTACCAGCAGAACAAAGGGGACAAGGTTTTTATTAAAGACTTTTTCTGGTACCCAGAAAAGACATCTCCTGGTGTCCTATCCTGGACCTCTATTCTCAACACCTTTCTGGTGGTTCCAAAATTCAAAATGCTAACTCTTCAACAGCTTCTTCCTATGCTACCTCTGAAAGGAGATGTAAGCGAACCGAAAAAAACCTGGAACCTGAAAAAAGTTCGCTGGGAGAGCCAAATGAGGGTCAGAAACCAGAAGTAAATCCTCTTTGATTTAACGCCAACAAACAAATACGTTTTCGACACAAGTGGCAAGTCTTCCTCAGAAAAAGCACACACAGCAGTGTGCTTTTTCTGAGGAAGACTTGCCACTTGTGTCGAAAACGTATTTGTTGACGTTAAATCAGAGGATTTACTTCTGGTTTCTGACCCTCATTTGGCTCTCCCAGCGAACTTTTTTCTGGTTCTTCCTATGCTAGCCAAGGATTCCTGGCTGGCAACCCTATACTTAAAAGAAGCTTACCTGCATATCCCAATAAAAGAATCCTGCAGACAATACCTATGTTTCAGCGTGGGCTCCATGCACTTTCAGTTCTTTGCACTTCCCTTTGGCTTATCTACTGCTCCCTGGGTGTTCACAGAGTGTCTAGCTCCAGCCATTGCATTTTGCAGGCAGAGAAATATTCAAATTTACCCATACTTGGACGATTGTCTGATTCGGGCAGAAAGCCAGGACTTGCTATTAAAACACCTGGCATTTGTAAAGAAACTTCTACCCTCACTGGGGTACACCAACGAAAAGAAATCTCACCTAGTACCTTGCCAACAGATTGTATTCCTGGGGGCAAGCTTGAACAGCTTTCCAGATGGAATTCCTCACTCCAGGTAAACAAGTTTGACAACCTGCTTCGAACTATTGGCCACAAAAACCCAGCTATCTGCAAGGAAAATACTGCAAGCTCTGGGGTTCATGGCCTCTTGCATTCTACTAATTCCATATGCAAGACTGCATATGAGGAAACTCTAGTGGTACCTAAAAAGTCTATGGTGTCAACATTCTCAGTACCTGAAAACAATGATTCCTATCATTTCTTGTCTAAGGACAGAGTTCCTTTGGTGGGCAGAGGCCTGCTACCACAACAAGGGTCTCCCTTACTCTCTACCCCCTGCTGCCCAAACCCTAACAGATTCATCAGACTATGCATGCGGGGCTCGCATGACAGGGCATTGCATTCAGGGCAAATGGAACCCGAGACGGATGCACCTGCATATCAATCAAAAAGTAATGTTAGCTGTACAGAATGCTCTGACAGCCTTCAAAGACCTCATTCTTCCAGGACAACTATTGGTAAAAACAGACAACACCACAGTTATGTGGTACATAAACAAGCAGGGAGATCCCACTCCTACCCTCTCTGCAGATTAGCCATGGCTCTGTGGAACACAGCCTTGAGATACCAAGTACACCTACAAGCTCAATTCCTTCCAGGCAAAATAAATTCGCTTGCAGACGACTTGAGCAGAAATCTCATGGACCCACAAGAATGGAAACTAGAACCCAAAATATTCAACCTCTTGAATAAATGGGGGTCTCCAGAGGTAGACCTGTTTGCCTGCCATTAGAACCACCAATTGAACAAGTTCTGCACCAGAACTCCCCACAGTCAAGCTTGGAAAGTGGATGCCCTGTCCTTTACCTGGGAAAGCCTCTCTGTGTATGCCCCCCCCCCCCGCCTCTCCTCACTAAGGTTCTACTAAAGATCAAACGGGACAAGCCAAGGACATATTCATTGTACCACACTGGCCACGCCAGCACTGGTACCCCCTCTTGCACAGTATGACACTGCTACAACCATGGCACCTGCCTTAGACCCCTTCCCTGTTGTCCCAGCTGTTGGGCCAGATTCTGAACCCTCTGCTTCAAACTTTGAATCTTGTAGCGTGGCTAATTCCATGGGCCCTCCTCTAGCATCCCATCAGTAAGCAGGTGCTGGATGTCATTCTGGAGACAAGGAGGCCTAGTACCAGAAAATCCTATGCTGAAATGTGGAAAATATACTGTTCCTGGAGCCAGGCACAGGGGATGGGCACAACGGTGCCCTGCTTACCCTCATATTCTAGAGTACTTAACAGAAATGCTTCACAAGGGCCTATCCTTCTTTTCAATTAAGATTCATGCCTCTGCCATTTCAGCACATTATAATACTGAGCCACCCTTCTTCTCTCACCCCTTGCTAAAACCATTCCTTAGAAGGGCCAAAAATTTAAGACCCCCCCCCCCCCCACCCAGGAGAGCTCCCACTCCAGCTTGGGACCTTAACTTTGTATTGGAAAAGCTCAGTGGAGATCTGATATTGAGTATCTCAATGAATTCATGGAATATTTAAATGATGATAAATGGGGAATACAATTTACCATCACTTATCGTGATTCCATCACATTCCTGGATGTTTTGGTCACCAGGAATAAGGACAATACCTTGAACACTGAGGTATATAGGAAGTTCCCAGAATATAATACCTTACTCCACGCCTCCAGCTATCATCCAAAACACATTGCCAGAAACATTCCGAAATCACACTTTATTAGAATTAGACGCAATTGCTCAGATGATCATAGTTATAAACATCATTCCCAGGATTTATATAACAGATTTATCAATAGGGGCTACAGTCCAGGATATGTTACTATGGCTCAAAACCATGCATCGGGTCTTAGTAGACAGGATCTATTGATATACAAGAATAAACCATTGTCCAAAAATACACTACGTTTTACTACAACATTTGGAAGGAATTCCAATAGGTTTATGGATATTATCAAAGATAACTGGAACATATTGAAGGCGGATGCTCCAATCAATACCATGATTCCCAATGTCTGTTCATTTTCTTTCCGAAAAGGAAAAAACTTAGCAGCTCATTTCAATCACTACAAACACCACTCTGACTCTGTGTTACCCCAGTTGTATCAAACTACTATCATGGGGGACAAACTTATTGGTTGTTTTCCCTGCGGCCATTGCATTAATTGCAAATATATTTTGAAATCTAAAGAATTCAGTAGCAAAAATAGTAGCACAGTGTATGATATAAATTTTTTTGCCAACTGCAATACTGACTGGGCTATTTATATGGCTAGTTGTAGCTGCCAATCATTTTATATTGGTCAGACCTCTCGACCATTTAGGTTACGCATGTTGGAGCATTTGAGTGACATCAAATTTAAAAGAACAACTAATGCGTTATACAAACATACACTCAAACACCAGACAGCTAAATTTCATTTTATTATTATTGATAAACTCATTGGGGACCGAACCCACAAATCTGGTTGGCACCACAAACTTAATATTAAAGAAATGGATCACTAAACTGGGTGCTCTGTTTAATCCAGGGCTTAATAAATATTTATGAGGTATTTTTTGTGATGTTTTATGTCAGCCTATCAAATTTCTTCTTTCAATTGCTTTTCAGTATATAAGACTTTCTACATTCATAATTGTGTTTTTTCTTTACACTGAAGAAGGCCAGGTTAAACCCAGGCCAAACCGGTCTGTTGAATTAAGTCTTTATGAAGTTTAAATAAACTTTATTATTTTTCACAGTTCACTTGTTGCTGGCTAACTTTATTTTTTTAAAAGCTCACTCTTCCCACTTTTGAGCCAGCTGCAACAGCAGAGTTGAAATTCCTTTCTTGGAAAACAGCCTTCCTTCTAGCCATCAATTCAGCAAGAAGAGTGTCTGAATTACAGGCCCTCATGGCAGTGGAACCCTTCATTATCTTCCATGCGGACAGGTTTTTCCTCAGGACTAATCCTTCCTTTATGCCCAAGGTGGTGTCTAGTGTGGCCCAAAGCCAGTCCATTCATTTGCCTACTTTTTCCCTAATCCACAAAACAAAGGGGAACGGGTACTGCACTTTCTGGACATGCACAGGCAACTTAGATTCTTTTTGGACAGGGCTAAACCTCTCAGAAAATCTGAGTAGCTTCTAGTTGGCTTTGCTGTAGGGGCAGAGGGGAAGGCCATTTCAAAGCAAACCATTTCCAAATGGATAGCCCATTGCATTCATTTCTGCTACAAACACCATGGAAAACCTACCCCACAGGGGATAAGATCACATTCCACCAGGGCTACATCTACCTCTATGGCATTTCTCAGTGGAGTCCCTACCAGGGACATCCTGGAAGCTGCTACCTGGAGCTCTGTACATACCTTCACCAAGCATTACCACCTGCCTGTCTTTTCTAAATCCAGAGCTGGGTTTGCCACAGCAGTCTTGCAGGGCTTAATAGCTGGCCCTAATGCTCTTCTACCTCCTCCCTTCCTTAGCTTTGTTCGCTTTTGGAATCAACACAAATGTGATGACTGCAACAGTGAAACACTAAGAACATAGTACAGTTACCATAAATGTAGATGTGAGTGTGTTCACTGTTGCAGTCCTTGTTAACCTCCCGCCAGCCCCTGACTTCTCTTGGTTCTACCTTTTTCCTTCTTGTTTGGTATATATTTTTTCGTGTGTATTTGCTTTTTGATGGAGGGGTACCGTACCATATAATTGCTTCCTATTGTGGGGCACCTGACATCTGGGGCAAGAAACTGCTGTAATGGCGTTGTCTGAATGCTTTATACCCCTGACGACCTGACGTCATGGAAGAAGCGACAGCATCCGCAGAAATCTGAAGACTCTGGTACTCAGGCCGGCTGAGGGCTACCTGCAGGCAGATAACCCAAATGCGATGACTGCAACAGTGAATACACTCTTAACATCTACATTTATGGTAAGTGTACACAACTGTACTTTAGCAGTTGAGCCACCTCTACCTCTAACTTTGGCATGTTTAATTCTTCCATAAACACTTCCCTTTGTACCTTTTCTTGATTTCCGTATTTCTCTGCTTTGTACAGGCTTTCATAGAATTTGAAATATTTCTAATATCTCTACAGGATCTCTGGTTGTCTTCCTTGTTATAGACTCACTAAGCTTGGTGACATCCCTTTCTACTTTGTTGCCTGAGTCGTCGTGGTAAAAGGTTTTGTGCTCTGAAGTTATCAAAACACAGTTGCTTAACAGCAGTCTTTCTAAGCTTATGCGTATTATATAGGTAATCCCCCTTTCTGTTCAGCATTCTGCAGTTGCTCCTCTTCTGTGAGATACCACCTATTCTATTATCAGTGGTACCTTATTATTAAGTTTTTGTACTTGGTTATCTATGCCCATGACTTTTAAGACTGTTCTTTCTGACGCAGTTTTTATCTACTGCTGAGAAGAACTTGGCTCAGAACAATGCTATTTGTATGGGGACCATGTCCACACACATTACTACAGAATAACAGCATTACAGCTGTGGGAAAGATTGTCACCATCACAGTAACCTAAATGTTTTATTGCTGTAGTAACATCTTTGCATCTCTTTCTAGTGAGTACTTGTAGTGCTGCTTTTTCCTGTTACTACACCTGCCAAGTCTTTGAATGTAGAACTCCGTTAATGTTTGGGGGAGGGTGTATATAGTCTGTGCGCAGCAACTGTGTAAAAGGCTTCCTTTTGATATCCCTGAAAGCAGCATTGTGAACTTTAATACTTGGAGTAAGTGTCTTGCAAAGTGTTTTGCTTTAGTTATGAAAGAATAGCTGGTGTTTTCATTGTGCTATCATTTGAAGCCATGGCTCATTTCCCTACAATGTTTTATTTAAAAATATATTACTTGTTTTCAAGCTTTCATTATTTCACAACATTAAAAGTATTATTTTTATTTCTAGAAAGGTGACACTGTGAAGAAGATGCGAGAAGAGGTATGTTGTGTGTGCGCACAGATTACTGTGCACAAATCAGCTGTTACTGTAGTTTTTTCTTTGTAATGTTCATAAAAATGTGTTGGTGTCTGATGAAGATGTCTCTGAAGGAACACTAGCATTGGTAAAAACACCTTGTTAAAATGAAAGCTGTCACATTAACCGTGTACTTTGTCTTGGCTATGAAGTACTCTGTACATCACTTGAAGAACACTTAAAAAGTTGATTAGGGCAGAGCACTGATGACCAAGAAGACATGCTTTGGGTTCAGCACAGGTTAGAGTTAAGGGAATATGTAGTTCATTGATTTTGAAAGCATGCTCAACTGCAAGTTGAATGTATGCGTACAGTATGACAGTCTTATTTGAATTCACATCTTAACATGTATACAGCATATGAGTTTACTTAGTTTTACACTTGGTTCTGTCAGTTTTTCACTTCGGTAATCAGCAACACAAGTTTCAACAGTACATTTTGGGTTGGTGCCTAAGAATAATAACTTGACTATAAATGGGGAAGAAGTTTTATTGTAGTAATGGGGAGAAAACCTAATAAATTTTGTTATCGGGGACTGGTTTTCCTAATTTTGGCGAGTTCTAAAAATTCATTTTGAAAATGTCTATTAGTTTCTTTACCACTTTCTGGTACTGCTTTGTCTGGGCAGTGATTAGGCTTGTGCAGATGCTGTGTACATACTTGGGTGCAACAAATTTGGCTTTCATCTGTTTCCTTCTGTAGCAGGTTTTCGTAATTTGAACTGACCTGATAAAATCATGAGGGTTAAACATTTATCTTTGAGAATACTCCAGATTTGTGGAATAGTGGGAAGTTGCTGCATCAGACCAAGACAACAGTGATGTAACTCGTTACATCTGATTAATGATTCCAAAACTGTACTATGTACAAGTTTTTAAATATTTCATTTTAAACTTGCACAATAGCAAAGCCAACTGCAGAAAATACGTAAGGGCAGACTGTATTTGGGGGGGTGGGGGGTGGAATTAAATGGCATCACATCTCTTTCAGGGAGTTTACCGTTCGTGAGTTGGCATCTGTGTTTCATTGGATTTTGCATCAGGGCCATTAAGCACAGTAGAATGGAGGGAGGGCTTTACTGTAGATCCTCAGTTACATGCTTCATTTGAGGGGTGGGCATAGAACCTTTTGTATTGTTGAAAGAAAATAATCAAACGCTGAGTTATGGAACTGAATTGCTTGTGTAATTTGGGTGTGCAGCTTCAGGTAGTGGCAGTTGGTGCAAAGGGTTAATGCTGTAAGCTGTAGCTCATGTGGTACAAGGTTTGATTCTCTGCCCTCCGTTTGCTTACTTTTGACTTTGACCAAATCACTTAACTAGACAGTGCTTGGGGGGAGACTGAATTTCAGCTAGGTTCTTTAATGGTCCACTTGACTGCAAGCCTAGTAATTACCTATGGATATTACTGATACCTGGGAATTGTATCCTTCAGTTGAAGGACCAGAAGATGAAAGATTATACCACTTTCTGGTACTGCTTTGTCTGGGCAGTGATTGCGCTTGTGCAGATGTCTACATACTTGTGTGCAACAAAAAAGTTTAATAGCCAGGATGTGGCTTTCATACCTTTGTTTCCTTCTGTAGCAGGTTTTCAGAGGCTGAGCTGACCTTGATAAAATCATGAGATTTAAACATTTATCTTTGGGAATACTCCAGATTTGTGGAGTAGTGGGAAGTTGCATTGGACCAAGACAACAGTGATTTAACTCATTACATCCATGTGACTCCTCCAGGTGCATCTGCAGTTAACTCCTACTGATGCCTCTAGGTGTTATTGCTTGTTCATATTTGCACTAATTACAAAGCTGTACTATGTACAAGGTTTTAAAATATTTCATGCTAAAGCTTACACCATAACAAACTCAACTGCATGAATATTTAACTTCTTTCTAGTTCAGATAAATGATTAACAGATCTGATGATGTCCATTAACATTCTTCTTCAGCTGTGGGTCTCTGATTTAATCCTCTGATCTGGCTCAGCCGCATTTTCTAGACTTTGGATCCCATTCTCGAGCTGTCTCTTCCCATAATGCACCATACTGCCCTTATCACCTCTGATCACATTTGCTACCATTATGGTAAGAAGGAAGATCGTAATTTTATTTCTTTTGTACAAATGGAATTTTTGTTTTAAGCTTATAAATCCTTTCTGTTGTTTAATGGTACCTTCTTCTGTCAGCAAGTTTACTGTTAATATTCTATTTGCTTATTTTTTCCTATTACAGTTATCTAAATCCTGGATTATCCAGCGAGACTTCACAGCTTCTGCTGTGCTGTTAGACTAGCAGGTCTCTTTTTGGATGTTTTGTCTTTTGTGCAGCTGTACCATTTTTACCTCACAGGCAAGAGGTTCCCCTGTCTGTACTGATGGCAGCACGGATTGCTGTCTCCACAGCTGCCTTTTGGTCGGGTACTGCTGTCCATATAGTTTCATGTGCACTATTTTCCTTTCTTCTGTTCTACTTTGAATTTCTGGTTTCCCACTTCTAGTTCGAAGTCCTATATGTCAGCCGTTGCATTTCTAGTTGTCTTATCCTTTGCAGTATACACTTGAATAAAGGGATATGAAAAGAAAAGGGGTGACGGTGTGTATGAGAGTGAGTAGAGGACAACCTCATTTGGCCTTAAAGTTTTCTTCAAAAAAGTATTAACTATGCTGACTCCTTTTTTATATTAAACACATCACTGTTTTTATTTTTTTTCTTTTCCTCTGTCAGTTCCAGAAAAACACTGATGGGTAATGGTTGACCTTCTTTAGGTTTCAGTTGTGATGTTCTTAGTGTTTCACTGTTGCAGTCATTACATTTGGGTTATCTGCCTGCAGGTGGCCCTCAGCCGGCCTGAATATCAAAGTCTTGGATCCCTGCGTCGGATGCTGTCTCCTCTTCCATGACGTCAGGAGTATAAAACATGCAGCCGACACCCTTACCTCAGTCTTTCTTGCCACGTGGTGCCCGAAGCAGTTTGCAAGTGCCGGTCTGCTGTCTCCAGAAATTTTTGTTTGAGTTTCAAAACCGAAGTCTTCAAAAAAGCGAAGTACCCCGTTGGGGGTCCTTTATCGTGCTCTAAACCGATGTCGGTAAAAACAATTGTTACCTGTGGAAAGCAAATACTTCAAAGATTTTAATTCGTACTGCATTCCTCGCTTAGGCTTAGACCACACTGTCCCTCGCTGTCGGTTTTGTTCCATTATTCAACCTCCCAACTATTCCTCATCTGTTTATTTTTGCAGCAAATTATTTTGGTACTCTGTTTAACTATCCAGAAATGGCTTCGGTAAGCTATCGGACTACTGACATTCTGAAAAAAAGTAAAGATAAAGACAGTGACAGATCGCATAGGTCCAAAGCTGCCGACAACGCTTTTGTTAAGCTAGTCGCCAGTTTGCCGGTACTCAGTGAGGCGCTTCACATTCGCAGGCCTCTGAGACCCATTCGGAGTCCGGTATGCTGCGAGATGCTTCGACCATGGAACCTGCAGATGTCTCTAGCTTGGATGGGTCTGGAGCTGCTGTGCAGGCACCGGCTTCAGAGGGTGTATTCAGGCCTACTGACTTGCATTTCAAACTGACGCCATCTTCTTCTTCAAGGCCTGAAACTCGACCCATGCCTAGAAAACAGATGTCCAAACCACATGGTCAGGCTCATGTGCCTAAAAAACAAACAAGAATGGCTGAAGACCTTATTACTTTAATTAGGGGAAGCCTAAGAGACCTAGAACTGATTTTCCTTCTGATTCTTCTGATCGGGATTCTGAAATTTCTGTTTCTTCTGATTACCAGGATTTGCCCTTATCTACCTATGAGGATTCTGATGCAGAAGACTCCATTCCCTCTGCTTCCCCTCCAGAAGATTTTTCTTTTGGTGAAACCGTGCACACTCTTAGGGAGCATTTCCGCTGGGAAAGCCAAGATTTCTCTGATTCCAAAAAAAGGCTTGGGGAATTCTTACTCCTCCCTCAACACAGGCCTTTAGCTATCCCTCATGTCCTGGACATTGTAGATGATGCCTTCTTGGAATCTAGCCTGGCCCTATACACTTTTCTTCCATCTCCCAGGAAACCTGACCAGTATTGTAGAGTAACTGATTCTCAAGTTCCTCTTCGAGAATCCTACTGCAGACCCAGAGACCATTTCCCAAGGACCTAAAGGTGTTAAGGCTACTACTGCCAAAAATCTTACCCCCTCTGATAGAGATTCCAGGGCCTTGGACGATGGGTTAAGAGGGTATACACTTCCGCTACTTTGGCCATAAGGGCCTTAAACTGCCAGTTTCATATGTTAAAGTATCAGCAGCATATTCTGGACTACTTAAACAGAAAATGATGTTGATTCCTGACTGTGCTGAAAATAAAGAATTACAGGATTTAACGCATTCTGCTGAACAAGTTGGTAAACATACTTTGAAATGTGGTTTTGACTCTCTAGGAGCATCTTGCAGGGCTGCTGTCAGTGGGTCTGTTCTTAGAAGGCATGCTTGGCTTAAGGAGCAAAATTGTCCTGATCATGTTAAAGCTAAATTACTGGATGCTCCATTAAACCAAGACCGCTTGTTTGGCAACAAAGCAGAAGTCCTTAAAAAGATGGAGGAATAAGCTAAATCTATGCAAACTGTTAAAAATTTCCTGCAAGTACAGCCTCCCAGATTTAGTAGGCATTGGCCTTCTAAGAATTGGTCATTTTCTGTCTCTTCCAGGCCTTCAGTCCATACCCAGGAACAGCAGACCACCTAGGCTACAGTCTCAAGGTACTCGCAGGCCTAAGCAGTGGGGGGTCCCCACTTCCAAAGCTGGAAGTAGCAAGACACCCCCGTATGGCAAAATGTCAAAATGACTCTACCTTAAACCTTTCAAGCCCTGCTCAGCTGCCTGCTCCCTTAGGGGGAAAGATCGCCCGGCATGCAAAAAACTGGGAACTCATTACCCAGGACAAATGGGTTTTAAATATAGTTTTCCAAGGATACAGATTCCACTTCCACACCTTCCCAACCCCAAACGGTTGACCAGACCTACCCCGAAATCAGTGGGCAGAGGCTCAACAGCAGGTTCTCTAAGTATCAGGGCTATTCAACCTGTCCCAGCAGAAGGGGACAAGGTTTTTACTCCAGACTTTTTTCCTGGTACCCAGAAAAGACAACAACTGGCGTCCTGTCCTGGACCTCTCTATTCTAAACACCTTTTTGGTAATCCCAAAATTCAAAATGCTAACTCTTCACCAGTTGCTTCCCATGATGGGCAAAGATGCCTGGTTGGCAACACTGGATTTAAAGGAAGCCTACCTGCACATCCCAATCAGGGAATCTTGCAGAAAATACCTATGCTTCAAAGCAGGCTGCTTGCTCCATCAGTTCTCTGCACTTCCCTTTGGCTTATCTACTGCGTCCAGAGTATTCACAAAGTGCCTAGCTCCAGTCATTGCATTTTGCAGGCGAAGAAATATTCAAATATACCCATACCTGGATGATTGTCTAATTCAGGCAGAAAGCCAGGACATGCTACTAAAACATCTGGCATTTGTAAAGAAACTGCTAACCTCACTGGGGTACACCATAAACTAAAAGAATTCTCATCTAGTACCCTGCCAGCAGATTGTATTCCTGGGAGCAAGCTTGAACACAACTTTCCCAGATTGCTTACCTCATGCCAGAGAAACAAGTTTGTTTGACGGCCTTCTTCATATTACTGGCCACAAAGACCCAGCTATCTGCAAGGAAAATCCTGCAAGCCCTGGGGTTCATGGCCTCTTGCATTCTACTAATTCCGTATGCAAGACTGCATATGAGGAGGCTACAATGGTATCAACATTCTCGGGACCTGGAAACAGTAATTCCTATTATTCCTTGCATAAAGACTGTTGTGGGCATAGGCCTGCTACCACAACAAGGGGCTCCCATTCACTCTACCCTCTGCCGCCTAAACCCTAACAGATGCATTAGACTATGCATGGGGGGCTCACTTGGCAGGGTAGTGCCTTCAGGGCAAATGGAACCAGAGTTAGATGCACCTGCATATCAATCAAAAAGAAATGTTAGCTGTACAGAATTCCCTGATGGCCTTCTAGGACCACATTCTTCCAGGACAATTATTGGTAAAGACAGAACACCACTGTTTTTATGTGGTACATAAACAAGCTGGGGGAGAACCCACTCGTACCCTCTCTGCAGACTAGCCATGGCTCTGTGGAACACAGTCTTGAGCTACCAAGAGCACCGACAAGCTCAATTCCTGCCAGGCAAGCTAAATTCACTGGCAGACGACTTAAGCAGAAATTTCATGGACCTATACGAGTGGAAACTGGAACCAAAGATATTCAACCTTTTTGAGAAACAAATGGAATCCAGAGATGGACCTGTTTGCCTCCCCTCAGAACTACCAATTGGACAAATTCTGCACAAGGACTTCCCACAGTCAAACTTGGAAAGTGGATGCCCTGTCCTTCACCTCGGAAAGCCTCTCAGTTTATGCCTTTCCTCCTCTGCCTCTCCTCTCGAAAGTTCTGCTAAAGATCAAACAGGACAAACGAAGGACAATGCTGATTGCATGGGACTGGCCACGCCAGCACTGGTAAACCCCTCTTGCGCAGTATGTCACTACTGGAACCATGGCACCTGCCTCAGATCCGTTCCTTGCTGTCCCAGCAGGAGGGCCAGATTCTGCACCCTCAGCTTCAAACCCTGAACTTTGCAGCCTGGCTAATTCCTTGAGCTCTCCAATAGTATACCTCAGTAAGCAGGTGCTAGATGTCATTCTGGAGGCAAGCAGACCTAGTACTAGAAAATCCTATGCTGAAAAGTGGAAAAGTTACTGTTCCTGGAGCCAGACTCAGGGGATGGATGCAACTGTGCCCAGCTTGCCGCATATTCTTCAGTACTTAACAGAGATTCTCCTCAAGGGCCTTTACTTCTCGTCAATTAAAATTCATGCCTCTGCCATTTTAGCACATTATAATACTGAACACCCTCTTCTCACCCCCTGCTAAAGCAATTCCTCAGAGGGGTCAAAAATTTAAGACCACCCAGGAGAGCTCCTACTACAACCTGGGACCTTATTTTGTATTAGAAAAGCTCACTCTACCTCCTTTTGAGCCAGCTGCAGAGTTGAAATTCCTTTCTTGGAAAACAACCTTCCTTCTAGCCGTCACTTCACAAGACTAGTGTCTGAATTACAAGCCCTCATGGCAGTGGAGCCCCCTTCATCATCTTCCATGCAGACAGGGCGTCCCTCAGGACCAATTCTTCCTTTATGCCCAAGGTGGCGTCTAGTGTGGCCCTTAATCAGTCCATTCATTTGCCTACTTTTTTTTTCTCTAATCCACAGAACAAAGGAGAACGAATACTGCACTCTTTGGACATGCACAGATCACTTAGATTTTATTTGGACAGGACTAAGCCTTTCAGAAAATCTGAACAGCTGCTAGTTGGCTTTGCTGCAGGGGCAGAGGGGAAGGCCATTTCAAAGCAAACCATTTCTAAGTGGATAGCCCATTGCATTAATTTCTGCTATAAGCACCATGGAAAACCTACCCCACAGGGGATAAGATCACATTCCACCAGGGCTGCATCTACCTATACAGCCTTTCTCAGAAGTGTCCCTACCAGGGACATCCTAGAAGCTGCTACCTGGAGCTCTGTACGTACCTTCACCAAGCATTACCACATGCCTATTTTTTCTGAATTCAAAGCTGGTTTTGCCACTGCAGTCTTGCAGGGCTTAATAGCTGGTCCTAATGCTCTCTAACTTCCTCCTCCCTTCCTTAGTTTTGGGAATCAACCCAAATGTAATGACTGCAACATTGAAACACGAAGAACATAGTACAGTTGTGTACACTTACCATAAATGTAGATTTTCGAGTGTATTCACTGTTGCAGTCACGGTGGTGGTGCTGCGGTAGCGTTGTTGCCTCACAGTAAGACGCTGTCCAGTTTGATTCTCGGCTAGAGCGTCTTCTGCGTGGAGACGTGCGTGAATGGGCGTTCCTTTGTTGAAGGTTGTGCGTCAGGGCTGGTAACTCGGCACGTAAAAATAAACTACCAATCATTAGTAGACCGGAGTTCCGCTGTGGCGACCCCTAACCGGGAAAAGCCGAAAGACGCAAACAATTCACTGTTGCAGTCCTGGTTACTCTCGCTCCAGCCCCCTGACTTCTCTTGGCTATACTTTTCTTCTTGTTTAGTGTATTTCAGCTTTCTGATGTATTTGCTTTTTGTTGGAGGTGTAATCTAGCATATAATTGCTTCCCATTATTGGGGCACCTGACATCTGGGGCAAGAAAAAGTGATGTAATGCTGTTGGCTGAAAGTTTTATACCCCTGACGACCTGACGTTATGGAAGAGGAGACTGCATCTGACGCAGGGATCCAAGACTTGATATTCAGGCCGGCTGAGGGCTACCTGCAGGCAGATAACCCAAATGTAGTGAATGCAACAGTGAGTACACTCTAACATCTACATTTATGGTAAGTGTACACAACTGTACTTTTTTACGGTGCTGTGAATTGCTTTGGTCAGTGACTTTTGCGAGTTTTTTTTGTGGAGAGGGGTATCCTATGTGCTTGGTGCCACCCTATCTCTTTTTTTTTTTCCTCCGCGATTTGGAGTTTCCTGGTGAGCCATGAAAAGCAGTGACTTACCTATGTTTCTTGGACATAAAATGCAGAGTGGTTGGAGCAGCTTCATGGTGTTTTTCCCTTATCGTGCACTGGTTCTTTCAGGGGATCACACCTTCCATAAAGTGATGCATGTTTAAAAAAAAAAATAAATTCAATGTAATGTAAACAACTTCGGATCCGAACATCCTAGGACCTTCTCTGGATTCAGTGTCTCTCTGATCCTACAGGTCTTGTCCGATTTAAGTTTTTCCAGTTTAGTTTTTTGTTGGATCTGAGGTATTTGGATCCTAAGATCTCCTGGATCCATAGGTTTTGGTCCAGTCAAGATGTTCATCGTGCATACAGCTGCATTCATAACAGATGGGTTATCCTGCCGTCAGGCGGGTCCTCGGTCGGCCGAATTCCAAAGTCTAGGTCCGGCGTCGGTTGTCGTCGCCTCTTCCCTGACGTCAGTGCGGCAGGGGTATAAAAGAACCAGCTGACGCCATTTTCTTCAGTCTTTCTTGCCGCGCGGTGCCCGAAGCAGAAGCAGTTCGCAAGTGCCGGTCGGCCAGCTCCTGAGATTACGAATATTTTTCAACCGAAGTCTTCTTGAAAGCTAAGTACCCGTTGAAACTTTTCTTGCCTCAGACCGATGTCAGACAAAGTTAATAATTGCATTTCATGTGGGAAGCAAATACCACACAAGGATTTCCATTCCTTCTGCATTCCTTGCTTAGGCCTAGACTACGACGTCTTGGCCTGTCGTTTTTGTGCTAGATTCAACAAACGCACTATTAAGCGTTGGGCGGAGTTCGCCCAACACTATTTTGGTAAAAAATTTAATTACATTGTCGTCTGATACCCCGACTCCAGTTTTAAGTAAAAGACGCAAAGATAAGGACCAACATACGAGGTCCGCGACTTCTACCGACACCACGCTAAAGCCGGCTACAGGTGCTCCGGTTCTCAGTGAGGCGCCTACGCAGCCCCTGAGTACCGATGACACTTCTTTAGCGGTGTCTTCTGTGCCCGAGGTCGCAGGCTCCTCTGCCCCCACCCCGACTACAGATACCGACGCCACTCTTGGCGGAGAAACTCAGAGTTTAGACAGGCCTGCCACCTCTCAAGGTGTCTTCAGGCTGCCTTCTTTTTCCATTAAGGCTTTCACAAAATCTAAAACAGCCATGAAAACTAAAAGACAAGCTCCACAGAGCCCCTCTCAAGGCCCCATGCCTAAAAAACAAATGCTCAAAATGGCTGAGGATTTGATTACTCTTATCAGGGGATGTCCTTCATGGATGCATCTGCAGTCATAACAACTGGGTTGTCCTGTCGTCAGGCAGCCCTCGGTCGGCCGGATTCCAAAGTCTGGGTCCGGCTTCGGCTGATGTCGCACTTCACCCGACGTCATCTCTGCTGGTCTTCGGGTATAAAGGCATCAGCCGTCGCCATTTTCCCCAGTCTTTCTTGCCGCGTGGCGCCCGAAGCAGAAGCTGTTCGCAAGTGCCGGTCGGTCAGATCCAGAGATTACTACTACCGAATACTACTTCGAAGACTTCTAAAAAGCATCAGGGGTTCTCAACCCCCCTCGGACAAAAGGCCCCGATTGGAGGAAGACTACCCTTCCTCGGACCAGGCCTCCATTACCTCAGAACATTCTGAAGACCAGGAATATTCATACTCCCCTTTTGAAGATTCTGATGCAGAGGAGTCCATTCCCTCTGTCCCCCCCCCCCCCCCCGAGGACTATTCTTTTGGGGAAACCTTGCATACCTTGAGGGAGCACTTCTTCCACTGGGAAGGCCAAGATTACTCAGACTCCAAGAAAAGGCTCAGGGATTTTCTCTTGCTCCCTCAGCACAGGCCTCTGGCTATCCCTCCTGTCTTAGACATACTAGATGATGTGTATTCAGAGGCCAGCCTTAACCCAGATTCTTTACCACCAGCTCCAGTTAAGCCTGACCAGTATTACCGGTTTCCTGATTCACACCAATTCCTTTACAAAAGCCATACTGCTGACCCAGAAACTATTTCACAGGGTCCCAAGGGAATCAAGGCCTCCACTGCCAAAAATCCATTACCTTCTGAGAGAGATTCCAGAGCTTTAGAAAGGTGGGGGGAAAAGGTATACACCTCGGCCACTTTAACCATGAGGGCATTAAACTGTCAGTTCCATATGTTAAAGTATCAACAGTTTTTGTTATCTCAGTTGAAAAGCAAAATGTCACAGCCTGAACAACCAGACTTGAAGGAGTTGCAGGATTTGTTGCATAGTGCAGAGCAAGTGGGTAAACATACCTTGCAATGTGGTTTTGATGCTTTAGAGGCCTCATGTAGAGCTGCTGTTACAGGGTCTGTCATATGTACACATGCTTGGCTCAAAGAGCAAACCTTACCAGATCATGTCAAAGCTAAATTACTAGATGCACCTCTTCAAAAAGATGTACTGTTTGGTGTTAAAGCTGAGGAGGTATTAAAGAAAATGGAGGAAAAGGCAAGATCAATGCAAACAGTGAAAGATTTCCTACAGGTACAACCTCCACGTTTCAGTAGAAACTGGCCTTTAAAAAATTGGTCCTTTCCAGCCTCGGACAGACCTCAGAGGTAGATACAGGCACCCGAGGGGTAGAGGGCAATTTCAAGGATCATTTAGAGCCAGACAATGGCAAGCACCTACACCAAGAAGTGGAGAGGATAGATCACAACCATTCAGATAGCAGACACAATGACTTTCCCCTTTGCATGCCAAGCAAAGCTCTAATGGCAGCACCTTTAGGCGGAAAACTGGCATTATTTTCGAAAAATTGGCATATTGTCACAAAAGACAAATGGATCCTGGACATTATAGACAGAGGCTACAGATTCCACTTTCACACCCTTCCAAAAATGTGAGGCATGCCAAACCTGCCACAAAATCAAAGGGCAGAGGCACAAAAACAAATTTCAGCTCTCATGGACATGAAAGCTATTCAAGAGGTACCTGCACAAGAACAGGGTCAAGGTTTTTATTCCAGACTATTCCTGGTACCAAGGAAGGACAAAGATTGGAGACCTATTTTGGACCTATCCATCCTAAACACATATTTATTCGTACCAAAATTCAAGATGCTCACATTACAGCAGCTTCTTCCCATGCTGGGCAAGGAGTCTTGGCTGGTAACATTGGACCTCAAGGAGGCATACCTGCATGTCCCTATCAGACAAGATTGCAGAAGATACCTCAGATTTCTTGCAGGTTCAACCCATTATCAATTCTCTGCATTGCCCTTTGGCTTATCTACTGCACCCAGTGTGTTCACGAAATGCCTGGCATCAGTAATTTCCTTCTGCAGACTTCAAGGGATACAAATATACCCATATTTGGACGACTGCCTGATCCAAGTGGACAGCAAGCACATACTTCTGAAACACCTGGCGTTTGTAATAAAGTTGAACTTTCTGGGATACACAGTCAAAAAAAGAAATCAAAACTAATACCCTCGCAAGCAATAATTTTCCTGGGTGCCAGCTTGAATACAAACACCCAGATGGCCTACCTCACGCCAGAGAAACAAGGGCAACTATCTCAATACTTCAGAAAAATGGCAACCTTCACCAGGCTGACTGTAAGGAAAATCCTGCAGGCTCTGGGATTCATGGCATCTTGCATCCTGCTAATCCCATGTGCAAAGCTGCATATGAGGAAACTTCAATGGTACCTAAAAAACTTATGGTCTCAACACAGCCACAGTTTATACCACTCATTCCATGTCTCCAAAAGGAATTTCTGTGGTGGGCTCAAGCATGCCAAAGAAACATAGGTCTCCCATTCTGCATGCCTCAAGCAAATCAAATCATCACAACAGACGCCTCGGACTACGCCTGGGGGGCGCACATGACAGATCAGTGCATTCAGGGCAAATGGTCCCAAAAAGAAAAACACCTACACATCAATCAAAAGGAAATGCTAGCAGTAAAAAATGCTATTATGGCCTTCAAAGACCTACTGCATCCAGGCCAGCTATTGATAAGAACAGACAACACCACAGTGATGTGGTACATAAACAAACAGGGAGGAACCCATTCATATCCCCTGTGCAGGCTAGCCATGTCTCTTTGGAACACTGCTCTAGAACTACAAATCCATCTTCAAGCACAATTCCTGCCAGGCAAGGAAAACACGCTGGCAGACAACCTAAGCAGAAATATGACAGATCCACACGAATGGAAGTTGCATCCTCAAGTCTTTGCAAAGATAATTCAAGCATGGGGAAGGCCAGACCTAGATCTCTTTGCTACCCACAGAAATTACCAATTGAAAAAATTCTGCTCAAGGACCTATCATCCACAGGCCTGGAAAGTGGACGCACTGTCTTTCAGTTGGACAACATTGACAGTTTATGCCTTTCCACCTCTTCCTCTGCTGCCCAAAGTTCTACTAAAAGCCATAGCAGACAGACCAAAGATGATTCTCATTGCTCCAGACTGGCCAAGACAACACTGGTACCCACTCCTGAGGAGCCTGACGCATTCCCCACCATGGATCCTGCCTCTAATGCCTCTTCTGTTGACCCAGTACAACTTCAAAATTCTTCAGTGTCAGCTGAAAACACTCAATCTAGCCGCATGGAGGGTTCCTTGATTACCCAACAGACCCTCCTCTCCAAGGAGGTGCAGGATGTCATTTTGGAGGCCAGAAGGCCTTCTACTAGAAAAGCCTACTCTGCCAAATGGAAACGGTTTTGTGCCTGGAATCAGAAAAAGGGACAGAATTCTGGGATACTGTATTTACCTCAAATATTACAGAACCTAGCTGAGATGCTAAACAGTGGACTTTATTCTCCTCCATCAAAATCCATGCTTCAGCCATTTCTGTACAATACAACACTGATCCTCCTTTATTCTGTCATCCGCTCTTAAGACAGTTCCTCAGAGGGGCTAAGAATATAAAACCCCCAAGGAAGCAACCAGTACCTGCTTGGGACCTCAATTCCATTTTAGAAAAACTGACCCTGCCTCCATTTGAGCCAGCTGCTTCATCAGAACTGCAATATTTGTCATGGAAAACAGCCTTCCTTCTGGCTATCACCTCAGCACGCAGGGTTTTGGAACTACAAGCCCTCATGGCTGTGCAGCCTTTCATCATTTTCCATCAGGACAGAGTTTCCTTACAAACCAACCCTTCCTTTATGCCAAAGGTAGTATCCAGTGTAGCCTTGAATCAGGCTATCCACTTGCCTACTTTTTATCCTAATCCACAAAACAAAGGGGAGAGACTACTACATTCCTTGGACATTCACAGACAGCTTCGTTATTATTTGGACAGGACAAAGCCATTCAGAAAATCAGAGCAACTCTGTGTCCTATGCTACAGGTGTTCAATGAAAGGCCATTTCCAAACAGACAATCTCAAAATGGATAGCCCACTGTATACGCTTTTGTTCATTTCATGTTAAGACTGTACCTACAAACATCAGATCTCACTCCACAAGGGCCACAGCTACCTGTGCAGCTTTCCTCAGGGGGGTTCCTACCAAGGATATTTTGGAAGCAGCCACTTGGAGTTCTGTGCATACTTTCTCCAAACACCATCACCTACCACTGTACTCTAAATCTAGAGAGGGCTTTGCCACAGCAGTCTTGCAGGGCATCCTTGCTCCTAGTTCCACTTAGTGCCTGCCACCCCTTTTTAGCTTTGGGATTCTACCCATCTGTTATGACTGCAGCTGTATGCACGATGAACATAGTACAGTTTTGTACCTACCATAAATGTAGATGTTCGAGTGCTAATACAGCTGCAGTCCAGGTTTCCCTCCCTCCTTCCCCTCTTGGGACAGACCTAATGACAAACACCTCCTCATACAACCTGATTGGGGTATTCTGTTATGGTGTATTTGCTTGCAACTACTGTTTTTTGATTGTTAGATTGCATTATTACATAAATTTATTATGTTTTGCCTTCCATCTGGGGGCACCTGACATCTGGGGCAAGAAAAACTGAAGAAAATGGCGTCGGCTGGTTCTTTTATACCCCTGCCGCACTGACGTCAGGGAAGAGGCGACGACGACCGACGCCGGACCTAGACTTTGGAATTCGGCCGACCGAGGACCCGCCTGACGGCAGGATAACCCATCTGTTATGACTGCAGCTGTATTAGCACTCGAACATCTACATTTATGGTAGGTACAAAACTGTACTTTTTTACATTACCTCTATTTCCATTGGATAAGAGATGTTTGGATCCTAGGATGACTTATGGAGCCAAAGTTTTACTTTTATATGAGCGGTTGAGTATGTTTACCTTCTATTTTCATTCAGATCCAGCCTTTTACCAAAAAAAGAAAAAAATGCAACCTTTATGATTTAATCTGCTAGCTTTCTTCTATCAGAGGATACCTTGCTTCAGATCTGATGACTAGCTAGCAACCCCGAGGAAGCTGAGCTATTGGGTCTAGTGCCTTAGGTACAGAGCTGCTGAGAGGGTTGCTTGTATCTTCAGATCAGCGACATCCGTCTGATCTGACTCTGGTGTCTGGTATGTGTTCTTCCATTGTGCAGTACTTGTGCAGAATTTATTGAACACAGACAATGTGGATCTGTGTCGTCTTCATTCCTCCTCATGATAGGGTCTTTGATCCGACCTTCAGATATGGCTTGACCACATTTCACAGACTTGGCTCAGACTTTCAAGCTCCCCCCCTTACCCATAAAGCCGTACATCCACCCAAGTACCCCAGATCTTGTTTGCTGCTTTAGCGTCTGGATGCAGGTCTTGTGCTGTGAAGCTGTGGGATAATTTCCTTCAGGATTTTTTGCCAAGATTGTCTTGCAAGTCCTCCCTCTCATTTCTGTTCATTCTAGTGTGCATGTGCTGTGTAGTTAATAATTTCCTGTAAAAAAAAAAAAAAAAAAAAAAAAAATAGCTGATTGTAGCTTTTCTGTAAACTTTAAAACTTCTAACACTTTTTAAACTTGCCTGTGATTTTCATAGTTAGGCCTGTGTCAGTAACCTTGTTTGTGCTACGTCAGTTTTTGTTAGTTTGTTTTTGGCAGGCTCCTGGTCATGGCTGATGAGCCTTTGCCAGGTTTCAAGCATTGCACTTCTTGTGGGCAGAAAATCCCTAACCAAGATGCTCACAAGGAGTGCATATATTGCTTGGATGCTGATCATTTTAAAGCAGATTGTTTGGTTTGTGTTGCATTTAATCCACGTTACCATTCGTAGAAACAAATTTATACCTGGGTGCTTTCTTGCCTCCTCAGCTGTAGAGGGCTCGGACCCCTTCTTTGCCTTGGTTTTCTTACTCTGCAGCTACCACCAAAGAGGCAAAAGAGAGGTCTCTTCCCTGATGGACTCTCTTGAGGCTAAGTAGTAGTTGGATCCAACTTCCTTGGACCCCCAGAAAATTTCCCCCTTCGGATCCAGGACGTGTTACCAGTTGTCCTCTACCTTTGTTGGTTCCTACGCCTGACCCAATGCCTCAGAATCCGAGGACTTCGACAAGGTCCCCTACTTTTTCTTCCAGGTCAAAGCATTCCCAGCCTCCCTCATCTGCTTCATCCAGGTCTTCCAGAAGCTGGTCCAAGGCTGATGTGGACAGGATGAAGAAGAGATTCCTCAAGGCCCAGATCCAGATGGGGGTAGCCTCAGCTGCATCCCCTTTTTTGATCTATGAGCTGCCATCAGAAGTCCTCCTCCAATCTGACCTGTTTCCGAGTGTCAGGATTTGGGACTGCCATGTGTGCCAGGCTCTGTGCAGGGGAAGCTCCCTTCTGTGGTGTCAGTGCTGGGTCCAGGGGACTGGTGTTGGCTCAGTATTACTCTGAGCCATCCCTTCCCTTAGGTGCTTTGGCACCCAACAGTTTGGGTCTGATCCCTTCTGGATGTAATGAGTCCAGGGTGAGTCCTTTCTGTTTTCCCTTGGTAGTTTCGGCTTTTGGGGGAGATGGGAAAGGACTTCTCCCGGTCCTTCGGCCTTTCAGGTAATGGAGAACGTTTTTCTCCCGAGTTGGAGATCTGATAACACATGTCCCTCAGTCCATCCCTGTACCCCTGTCTAATCCAGGCCTTGCTTCAATTTGTCCTGCCTGCCATGAGTCTTCCTGTCCCAAGCAGCCTCCAAGAACTCCGTGCTCAGGAGGGATCCCATTCTTCTGACACTTCCACACAGTACCCAGCTGAGGAAGTACCTCAGAATAAGACATGAAAAAGGAGGCATGTTGACGCCCCATTGGAGTGTTTAACTGAAGGATCCCTCCGATCCCTACCAGAAGTCTCCTTGGAGGGCATATTATAGATCCTAAAACAGAAAGGTGGGTCGTCTGCCCATCCTCCTTCCTCTGAGAAGTCTGTTCTCTTTGTCTTCTAGACAAGCCCCTTTACGTCCTGGTTGACCCCTCCCCCCATGGACACTGGTTGATTGTGTCCTGCAGGGCATGGAAGGAGCCAGACACCATTGAGCACATACCCAAATGACCCAATAGGTTTCTGGTATCCTCTGCAGATAGGAAACCCTGGAGTAAGGGTCCCGTAGTCCATGCGAATGTGGTGGCAGCAGCCATGAAGAAAGAAATGGCAGAAGAAACAGCTAATGTCCATCTGCCTAACAAGGAGTCCAGAGAGTTGGGCAGGATTGGGAAGTGTCTACACCTCTGCCACCTTTGTGCTGGGGTCACTGAACTACGTAGCTCATTTTACCCAGCTTCATTGAGATCTGATCAAGGAACAATCTGCTTCTGAGTCCGTGCCTGTGCAGGAATTTAAAGAGTAGTCAGCCTGGGAGAAACTGTCATCTGTAGCTAATTCCATTGATGAGGTTAATCTCCCATACCATGGAGGGTACCTTGCGAGCAGCCGGTTCAGGACTTTCGCTATGGATGCATGCCTGGATGAGGCTGTGATTTTGTTGAGCCCTATAAGGTGTCATTTGTGAATGCCCCTTACGATGGCTCCTGTCCTTGGGCTGTTATTTCGAGGTAACACTCGCCCTCAGTGAAAAGGATGTGAAGACCCTTTCTGCTGTTGGAATCCAATTTTCTACCAGCCCCAGAGATCCTTCTCTAGGAACCAACTGGGAGGCAAGAAAATGTGGATGTTCATCGTGTTACCCTGCTGCAGTCATCACACTTGGGTTATCCTGTCGTCAGGCGGTCCCGCAGTCAGCTGGAATTCCAAAGTCTTGGTCCGGCGTCGGTTGCCGTCGCCTCTTCCCTGACGTCAGTGTGCCAGGGGTATATATAACGCAACTGACGCCATTTTCTTCAGTCTTTCTTGCCGCGCGGTGCCCGAAGCAGAAGCAGTTCGCAAGTGCCGGTCGGCCGACTCCTGAGATTTTCGAATTCGAATTTCAGACCGAAGTCTTCTATAAAGCCAAGTACCCCATTGGGGAAACTTTTCTTGCCTCAGACCGATGTCAGAAAAAGTTAATTGTATTTCTTGTGGGAAGCAAATACCTCATAAGGATTATCATTCTTATTGCATACCTTGCCTAGGCCCAGACCACGATGTCACTACTTGTCTGTTTTGTGCTAGGTTTAATAAGCGTACTATTAAAAGACGCTTTGATTTCGCACGACACTACTTCGGTAGGAAATTTAACTACACCATGCCATCGGAGCAACCGACTACCGGCGTGCACAAAAAACGCAGGGATAAGGACAGACAGCCCAGGCCTAAACCACATTCCGAGGCCTCGGCAGATCTGGTCTCCGGTTCTTCGGTCCTCAGTGAGGCTCCGACGCAGCCCCTGACTACCGCAGATCTGGAACCAGAGACCGCTACGGAAATTTTGACGGATTGTACCAGGCCGACGCAGCCTTTTACTTCAGGCCCTGCCGACTTTGCTACAAAAGACGGTGCTGCAGAAACGCCATCGGTTTCGGAAGGCGTTTCCAGACAGACTCTCACCATTAAAACGTTTTCTAAGTCGAAGACTCCTTCTAAATCTAAAAGGACTGCACTTCAGTCTCCTGTTCAAGGCCCCATGCCTAAGAAACAGATGCTCAAAATGGCTGAAGATTTGATTTCTTTAATCAGGGGTTCCCAGCCCCCTCCTGACAAAAGGCCTGGACAAGAGGAAGATTTTGCATCCTCTGAGCAAATGTCCATTTCTTCAGACTCCTCTGAGGACCAAGACTACTACTCCTCTCCTTATGAAGATTCTGATGCTGAGGACTCTATTCCCTCAGCTTCTCCTCCTGAAGACTACTCCTTTGGGGAAACTTTACACACTATGAGGGAACATTTTCACTGGGAAGGTCAGGACTACTCTGATTCAAAGAAAAGGCTCCGAGAGTTTCTTTCACTCCCCCAACGCAGACCACTTGCCATCCCACCAGTTTTCTTCAGTCTTTGCCGCGCAGTGCCCGAAGCAGAAGCAGTTTGGAAGTGCCGGTCGGCCGACACCTGAGATTTTCGAATCGAATTTCAGTCCGAAGTCTTCAAAGCTAAGTACCCTGTTAGCAAGCAGGTTGAAGAGCTTAGTCATCCTTATTATCCCCTTCTGGCCTTGTCAGATGTGGTTCCCTTCCTATGGTCTTGTCTGAAATATCCTCTGTGAATTCTGGAGCCAAATCAGGACCTCCTGTCTCACCTTGCCCTCAAGCTGACTGCTTGGTTTCTCCATTTCCAACCCTAATGAGACAGTCCAGGCTTAATTCCATAGTCTGAAAAAGTCTTCTAGCCTTGCAGAAGGTTTACACCAAAAATGTTTGCACCAGTAAGCGGAAGAGATTTGTTTGGGCCACACATAGAAACATTAACCCTTTTTCAGCATCAGTTTGATGATTTGTTTTACCTTATTCGAGGGAGGTGCTAGCTTCTTCACTGTTGAGCTTCAGTTAGCTGCTATTTCCAATTTTCATGCTGCAAGTCAATCCCACTCTTTGTTCACTTTTAGGCTTTGCCAATCCTTCATGAAAGGTCTTTTTCTTAAGGCCTCCAATCAAGGACCCGTTTCCTCCTTGGGAACTCACTCTTGTATTGCAGGCTTTGACCCAAGGACCCTTCGAACCAGAAGCAAGTTGCAGCCTGAACTTTGTCTTGGAAGATGGTCCTTTTGGTGGCTATAACATCCACCAAGAGGATTTCTGAACTACAAGCCTTCTCTTCCAAACCTCCTTGCATAGCTTTTCATAAAGCTAGTGTCTTTATACACCAATCCTTCCTTTATGCCCATAGTAGCAATCGAGAACAATGTAGTCAGTCCATCCAATTACCAGATTTCTCTGACCGAGTATGTTTTCTATCTTCTAGACTGTCATAGACAACTCCATTTTTACTTGCACAGGACCAAACACAGGAAATCTCATCAGCCCTTTGTTGCTTTCTCATCTAATAGACTTGGACAAGTGGCAGCTAAAGTTACTTTATTTCAGTGGATTTCTGGCTACATTTCGTACATTTACTCATCAAAAGGATTGAAATTATCTAGCCCTCCCAGGGCACAATCCACCAGAGCTATGGCTACTTCAGCTTTTTATTCTAGAACGTCCATTGATATTCGCAGGTCAGCGACATGGTCTAGCAGTCGCACCTATCCAGAAATGTCATCAGTTAGCCATCCGACTACCGGGATTCCGAAAAAACTCTCAAAGATAAAGACAGAGACAGGCTGCCGAGGTCCAAAACTGCCGACGCCGCTTCTCCTAAGCCAGTCGCCAGTTCACCAATACTCAGTGAGGTGCTTTCGCAGCCCCTGATACCTGATTCGCAGGCCTCTACTGAGACCCATTCTGAGTCCAGTATGCCGCGAGATGCTTCAACTCTGGAACCCGTGGCTGTCTCTACCTTGGATGTGTCCGGAGCCGCTGTGCAGGCACCGGCTTCTGAGGGTGTATTCAGGCCTACAGACTTGCATAGTAAATAGACGCCTCCTTCGTTACTTAGGCCTAAATCTTGATCCATGTCTAAAAATCCACCGCCCAGGCCACATGCTCAGGCCTTTATGCCTAAAAAACAAATAAGAATGGCTGAAGATCTAATAACTCTAATCAGGGGTACCCCCCCCCCCCTTTGAGGCCTAGGACTGAAGTTAATTATGAATCTTCTGATCAGGATTCTGCTTTTCTGACTCTTCTGATGATCTGGATTTGCCCTTACCTACTTATGAGGATTCTGATGCAGAGGACTCTATTCCCTCTGCTTCTCCTGTTGAGGATTTTTCTTTTGGGGAAACCTTACAATACTCTAAGGGAGCATTTCCACTGGGAAAGCCAGGATTTTTCTGATTCAAAAAAGAGGCTTGGGGATTTCCTTCTCCTACCTCAGCATAGGCCTTTGGCTATTCCTCCTGTTCTAGACATCGTTGATGATGCTTTCTTGGAATTTAGTTTGGCCCCTGAAAACCTAACCGATACTACAGGGTTCCAGAGTCCCACAAGTTCCTTTTCAAAAATCCTATTGCAGATCCAGAGACTTATTTCACAGGGGCCCAAGGGCATTAAGGCTTCTACTGCTAAAAATCCTACCCCTTCTGATAGAGACTCCAGGGTGCTGGATAGATGGGGTAAGAAGGTTTAAACTGCCAGCTTCATATGTTAAAATACAGTAACATGTTATTGGACTAAAACAGAAAATGATGTTGATTCCTGACTGTGGAAAATAAAAAATTACAGGATTTAATGCGTTATGCCGAACAAGTTGGAAAAATATACTTTGCAATGTGGTTTTGATTCATTAGAGGCCTCTTGCAGGGATGCTGTTACTGGGTCTGTGCTCAGAAGGCATGCTTGGCTTAAGGAGCAATCTTTGCCTGATCGTGTTAAAGCTAAATTGTTGGATGCTCCTTTAAATCAGGACCGGACTGCCTGTTTGGCAGCAAGGATGAGGAAGTTCTTAAAAAGATAGCAGATAAAGCTAAATCTATGCAAACTGTTAAAGATATTTTACAAGTTCAGCCTCCTAGATTTAGTAGGCACTGGCCCTCTTCCTGGTCTTCTCAAGCCAAACCCAGACACAGCAAAACCCCGAGGTTTCAGTCCCAGGGGGCTCTAAGAACTAAGCAGTGGGGGGCCTCCACTTTCAAGTCTGGAAATAATAAGACCCCCCCCCCCCCACACACACACGGTAAACTGTCTCAATGACTTCCTTTTAAAATTTCCAAGCACTTATCAACTGACTGCCCCTTTGGGGGGGGGGGAGATTGATCTTCATGCAAAGAATTGGGAACTCCTTACCCAGGACAAATGGGTTATAAATAGTGCCCCAGGGATACAAATTTCACTTCCACACATTGCCAACACCAGGTGGGTGGCCGGACATACCCCGAAATCAAGTGGGCAGAGGCCCCAAAACAAGTACTTTCTCTCTCTTAAGCATGGGGGCTATTCAACTGGTACCAGAAGAGGAAAAGGGACAAGGTTTCTACTCAAGACTTTTCTTTGGTACCCAGAGCAGACAATTCATGGCGTCCTATTCTGAACCTGTCTATTGTAAAAAAAATCTTTTTTGAGATTCCAAAATTCAAGATGCTGACTCTTCACCAATTACTTCCTATGCTAGGCAAAGATACCTGGTTGTTAACACTAGATTTAAAAGAAGCTTATCTGCACATCCCAATCGGGCAATCTTGCAGAAGATACCTACGCTTCAAAGCAGTCTACATGCAGTATCAGATGTTCTTCGTGTTTCACTGTTGCAGTCATTACATTTGGGTAATCTGCTGGCAGGTTGCCCTCAGTCGGCCTGAATAACAAAGTCTTGGGTCCTGTGTCAGTTGCTGTCTCTTCTTCCATGACGTCAGGTCATCTGGGTATAAAACATGCAGCCGACGCCATTTTATTCAGTCTTTCTTGCTGCGTGGTGCCCGAAGCAGTTCGCAAGTGCCGGTCGGCCGACTCCTGAAATGTTCGTATTCGAGTTTTAGAACCGAAGTCTTCAAACTAAAGCTAAGTACCCCATTGGGGAAACTTTTTTTTTTCTTGCTCCTTACCGATGTCAGTAAAAGTTAATAATTGTATTACTTGTGGGAAGCAAATGCCTCATAAGGATTTTCATTTGTATTGTATTCCTTGCCTAGGCCTAGATCACAACGTGCCTTGCTTGTCTGTTTTGTGCTAGATTTAACCAACACACTATTAAGCGTGTATATTTTTGCTTCTGAATATTTTGGTACAAGATTTAATTATCCTGAAATGTAGTCTGTTAGCATTCCGACTACCGGAGTTGACCAAAAACGCAAAGAAAAAGACCGTCTAGGTCCAAAACCGACTAAGCTTCTCCTAAGCCAGTCGCCGGTTCTCCGGTACTCAGTGAAGCACTTTTGCAGCCCCTGATACCCGCTACTTTTGAGTCGCAGGCCTCTACCGAGACCCATTCGGAGTCAGGTATGCCGCGAGATTCTTAAGAGTAGTGAACATGCGGATGTCTCTCCCTTGGATGGGTCCGGAGCCGCTGAGCAGGCACCGGCTTCTGAGGGTGTTTTCAGGCCTCAACATTTTTATATTAAACCAACGCCAGCAACAAAAACAAGGTCAAAAACTTCTATGTCTAAAAAACCGATGCATGAGCCACGTGCTCAGGCCCCTATGCCTAAATAACAGATGATCAAAATGGCTGAGGATTTAATTACCTTGATCAGGGGTTCCCAACCCCCCCCCCCCCGACTAAGAGGCCTAGGCAAGGCACTGATTGAGTCTTCAGATCAGGTTTCCATTTCTTCTGATTCCTCTTCTGATCAGGAAGTTTCTATTCCATCCTATGAGGATTCTGATGCAGAGGAATCCATCCCATCTGCATCTCCTCCTGAGGATTACTCTTTTGGAGAGACTTTGCATACTTTAAGGGAACATTTTCACTGGGAGAGTCGGGACTTCTCTGAATAAAAAGAGGCGTAGGGATTTCCTTCTTCCTCGGCATAGGCCTTTGGCAGTATCTCCTGTATTAGATATTGTTGATGTGTTTTCGGAATCAAGCATGGCTTCCGATTCCCTGCCTCCGTCTCCTTGTAAGCCAGACAGATATGACAGGGTTCCTGACTCCCACAAATTTCTATTAAAAAAATCCTGCTGGTGATCCTGAGACTATTTCTCAGGGTCCCAAGGGTGTAAAGGCCTCTACAGCCAAAAATCCTACCCCCTCTAATAGATATTCCAGGGTGCTGGATAGATTGGGAAAGAAGGTTTATAAGTCTGCAGCCTTGGCAATCAGGGCCTTAAACTGCCAGATGTTCATCGTGTTACCCTGCTGCAGTCATCACACTTGGGTTATCCTGTCGTCAGGCGGTCCCACAGTCGGCCGGAATTCCAAAGTCTTGGTCCGGCGTTGGTTGCTGTCGCTTCTTCCCTGACGTCAGTGCGCCAGGGGTATATATAATGCATCCAACGCCATTTTCTTCAGTCTTTCTTGCCGCGCGGTGCCCGAAGCAGAAGCAGTTCGCAAGTGCTGGTCAGCCGACTCCTGAGATTTTCGAAGTCGAATTACAGATCCGAAGTCTTCAATAAAGCTAAGTACCCCGTTGGGGAAACTTTTCTTGCCTCAGACCGATGTCAGAAAAAGTTAATTGTATTTCTTGTGGAAAGCAAATACCTCAAGGATTTTCACTCTTACTGCATACCTTGCCTAGGCCCAGACCACGACGTCACTGGTTGTCGTTTTTGTGCTAGGTTTAATAAGCGTACTATAAAAAGACGCTTTGATTTCGCACAACACTATTTCGGTAGAAAATTTAACTACAGAATGCCGTCTGAGTAACTGACTACTGACGTGCACAAAAAACGCAAGGATAAGGACAGGCAGCCTAGGCCCAAGCCAGACTCCGAGGCCTCGGCTGGCCCAGTCTCCGGTTCACCGGTCTTCAGTGAGGCTCCGATGCAGCCCCTGACTACCGCAGATTTGGAACCCGAGACTGCTTCGGAGCCTTTGGCGGAGAGAGCTAGGCCGACGCAGCCATTTTGTTCAGCCCCTACCGACGACTCTGCAGAAAGAGATGGTGCTGCAGAAACACCTTAGATTTCTAAAGGCGTCTTCAGACCGACGACGCTCACCATAAAAACGTATCCTAAGCTTAAGACTCCTATTAAACCTAAAAAGACTGCACTGCAGTCTCCAGTTCAAGGCCCCATGCCTAAGAAACAGATGCTTAAAATGGCTGAAGATTTGATCTCTTTAATCAGGGGTTCCCAACCCCCACCTGACAAAAGGCCTAGACAAGAGGAAGATTATGCCTCCTCTGATCAAGTGTCTATTTCCTCAGGCTCCTCTGAGGACTAGGATTACTCCTTCTCCCCTTATGAAGATTCTGCTGCTGAGGATTCCATTCCCTCAGCTTCTCCTCCTGAAGACTACTCCTTTGGGCAAACTTTACACACTATGAGGGAACATTTTCACTGGGAAGGTCAGGACTACTCTGACTCAAAGTAAATGCTCAGAGAGTTTATTTTACTCCCCCAGCACAGACCACTTGCCATCCCCCCAGTTTTAGACATTGTGGATAATGTTTACTTAGAATCTAGTTTGAACCCGGATTCTCTGCCTCCTGCTCCAGCCAAACCAGACAGATACTATAGAGTGCCTGATTCACACAAATTCCTTTATAAAAGTCCTGTTGCTGATCCAGAGACCATCTCCCAGGGTCCCAAAGGGGCTAAGGCTTCTATGGCAAAAAATCCTGTACCCTCTGAAAGGGACTCCAGAGCACTAGACAGGAAGGTGAAAAAGGTTTACATCTCCGCCACTCTAGCTACGAGAGCACTAAATTGCCAATTTCACATGCTAAAATATCAGCAATTTCTCATGTTTCAGCTAAAACAAAAAATGAGCACACTCCCTCAACAGTCTGAATTGAAAGAAATGCAGGATCTGTTGCATACAGCTGAACAGGTGAGCAAACATACTTTACAATGTGGTTTTGATTCTTTGGCTGCTTCCTGCAGAGCAGCTGTCACTGGGTCTGTTATACGTAGACATGCTTGGTTAAAGGAACAAACTCTGCCTGATCATGTTAAAGCAAAGCTTCTGGATGCTCCCTTACAGCAGGATGTTCTATTTGGAGTCAAGGCAGAAGAAGTCTTAAAGAAAATGGAGGATAAGGCAAAATCTATGCAGACAGTCAAAGATTTTCTACAGGTACAGCCCTCTCGCTTCAGCAGAAATTGGCCAACTAAAAATTGGTCCTTTCCAGCTACCGACAGACCACAGAGGGATAAATACAGACGTCCAAGAGGCAGAGGACAACCACTAGCTCAATACAAACCTCGACAATGAGGCACTGCAACACAGAAGGGAGGAGAAGACAGGCCCCAATCCACCAGAAGGCAAACTCAATGACTTGCACCTCATCTGGCCAAGCAACACTCTCTTGGCAGCTCCCTTGGGAGGAAAACTCGCACTTTTTTCAGACAACTGGCACATTGTCACAAAGGACAAATGGGTCCTAGACATAATTTCACGAGGATACAGATTCCATTTTCACACCTTGTCAATGAAAAGAGGAATGCCAAACCTGCCACAAAATCAATGGGCAGAAGCACAAAAACAAATTACAGCTCTCATGGACATGAGAGCCATTCAACTGGTACCTACACGAGAGCAAGGCCAAGGATTTTACTCAACTCTTTCTAGTCCCCAGAAAGGGCAATGCCTGGAGACCAATTCTGGACCTTTCAATTCTAAACACCTTCTTACAAGTACCCAAATTCAAGATGCTAACACTACAGCAGCTTCTTCCCATGTTGGGCAAGAAAGCATGGCTAGTAACGGACCTCAAGGAGACAAACCTGCATGTCCCTATCAGACAAAGTTGCAGAAGATACCTCTGTTTCATTGCAGGTTCAACCCATTACCAATTCTCTGCACTGCCCTTTTGGCTTATCTACTGCGCCCAGGGTCTTCACAAAATGCCTGGCACCAGTAATTGCATACTGCAGACAGAGGAATTCAAATATACCCATACCTGGACGACTGCCTCATTCAAGCAGAAAGCAAGGGCATCCTCTTACAACATCTGGCTTTTGTAAAACATCTTCTAAGTTGCCTGGGGTACACAGTAAATGAAAATAAATCAAAATTAGTGCCCTCCAAAATATGACATTCCTGGGTGCCAGCTTGAATACAACAGCCCAGAAGGCTTATCTGACGCCAGACAAAACTACAACTGACTCACTATTTCAAAACAGTGGCAACAAAGACCCTACTCCCTGCAAGAAAAATTCTGCAGGCCTTGGGCTTCATGGCATCTTGCATTCTACTAATACCATTTGCAAAGCTGCATATGAGGAAATTACAGTGGTACCTAAAATGTGTATGGTCTCAACACAGCCACAGCTTGGACACAATGATATCTCTCATTCCGTGCCTACAACAGGAGTTTCTATGGTGGTCACAGGCATGTCACCTCAACAAGGGTCAGCCTTTCACCTTGCCCCCAGCCAGGCAAACTATGACAACAGATGCATCGGACTGCGCCTGGGGGGCACACATGGCAGGGCAGTACGTTCAAGGCGTATGGACTGCAGATCAAAGAAATCTGCACATCAATCAAAAAGAGATGCTAGCTGTATAGAATGCTCTGACAGCCTTCAAGAACCTATTACATCCAGGACAACTTACAATAAGGACGGACAACACCACAGTAATGTGGTACGTAAACAAGCAAGGAGGTACACACTCCTACCCCCTATGCAGACAAGCAATGACCTTGTGGAACACAGCACTGTCTTACCAAGTTCAATTACAAGCTCAATTCCTGCCAGGAAAAAAGAACACATTGGCAGACTACCTCAGCAGAAACATCATGGATCCCCACGAGTGGAAGCTGGATCCACAAGTATTTGCAATGATAACTCAAAAATGGGGCCTTCCAGACCTGTTTGCCAGCCCCCAAAACTATCAGCTAACAAAATTTTGTACAAGGACACTTAACCATCAAGCTTGGAAAGTGGATGCACTCTGGTTGGAAAAACCTGACAGTATATGCCTTCCCTCCATTGCCTTTGCCTCTCCTCACAAAGGTGCTAGTGAAAATCAGAAAGGAGAGACCACGACTAATACTCATAGCCCCAGACTGGCCACGCCAGCACTGGTACCCACTATTAAGGAATATGGCCCAAGGCCCACCTTGGATTTTGCCACAAATTGCTCATTTGCTCACACAGCAAAACAATCAGATTCTACACACCGGCTCAAAAGCTTAAATCTGGCTGCATGGCAAATCAACTAAGCATCCAGCCAGCTCCTCTTTAACAAGCAGTTATGGAGGTTCTTCTGGAAGCTAGGAGGCCCAGCACCAGGAAGGCCTACTCGGACAAATGGAAAAGATTTTGCGCCTGGAACCAAGCTAAAGGCCAAAACACACTTCAGCCTCACATGCCTCAGATTCTACAGTATTTAACTGAGTTGTTGCACAAAGGACTTTTTTTTTTCTATTAAAATCCATGCATCAGCTATTTCAGCTCACTACAACACGGATCCACCCTTATTTTCACATCCACTTCTAAGGCAGTTCCTCAGAGGGGCAAAAAACATTAGACCCCCCCAGGAGAGCACCTACACCAACATGGGACCTCAATTTTGTTCTGGAAAAACTTACGCTACCTCCCTTTGAACCAGCTTTCTCTGCAGATCTACAGTTTCTATCATGGAAGACTGCCCTGCTGCTAGCAATAACTTCAGCTAGAAGAGTCTCGGAGCTGCAGGCACTAAGGGCAGTGGAACCTTTCCTCATTTTCCATCAAGACAGAGTTTCTCTACGTACTAATCCTTCATCCACTTGCCCACCTTTTTCCCAAATCCACAGAACAAAGGAGAAAGACTCTGCATTCCTTGGACATTCACATGCAACTTCGTTACTACTTGGATAAAACTAAGGTTTTCAGAAAATCTGACCAGCTCTTTGTATCCTATGCTACATCTTCACAAGGGAAGGCTATATCAAAACAAACCATTTCCAAATGGATAGGACATTGCATTCGGTTTTGCTATACCCGTCATGGAAAACCAGTTCCTGCTACCATTAGGCCCCACTCTACCAGGGCAACAGCTACATCTACAGCCTTCCTCAGGGGGGTTCCAACCAAGGAGATTTTGGAAGCTGCAACTTGGAGTTCAGTACACAACTTTACCAAACACTACCACTTACCACTTTACTCTGACTAGAGCTGGCTTCGCCACTGCAGATGTTCATCGTGCATACAGCTGCAGTCATAACAGATGGGTTCTCCTGCCGTCAGACGGGTCCTCGGTCGGCCGAATTCCAAAGTCTAGGTCCGGCGTCGGTTGTCGTCGCTTCTTCCCTGACGTCAGTGCGACAGGGGTATAAAGGAACCAGCCGACGCCAATTTCTTCAGTCTTTCTTGCCACGCGGTGCCCGAAGCAGAAGCACTTCGCAAGTGCCGGTCGGCCAGCTCCTGAAATTACGAAATTTGGAAACCGAAGTCTTCTTAAAAGCTAAGTACCCCGTTGGGGAAACTTTTCTTGCCTCAGACCGATGTCAGACAAAGTTAATAATTGTATTTCTTGTGGGAAGCAAATACCGCATTAAGGATTTCCTTTCCCTCTGTATACCTTGTTTAGGCCCAGACCACGACGTCTCGGTCTGTCGCTTTTGTGCTACATTCAACAAACGCACTATTAAGCATCGGGCGGAGTTCGCCCAGCATTATTTTGGGAAAGCATTTAACTATACTATGTCGCCGGATACTCCGACTCCGGTTTTGTCTAAAAAACACAAAGACAAGGACCAACACACGAGGTCCGTGGCCTCTACCGACACCACTCCAAAGCCGACTACACGTTGTCCGGTTCTCAGTGAGGCGCCTACGGAGCCCCTGATTACCGACTACACTTCTTTGACCGTGTCTCCTGTGCCCGAGGTCGCAGGCTCCTCGGCCCACACCCCGACTACAGATACCGAAGCCACTCTTGGCGTTGAAACTCAGAATGTGGACAGGTCCACCTCCACTCAAGGTGTCTTCAGACCTTCCTCCTCTTTCTTCATCAAGGCTTTCACAAAGTCTAAAGCAACCGTGTCTCCTGTGCCCAAGGTATGGCTCCTCCTCCACACACCCCGACTACACAGAACTCCTCCTCTTTCTTCATCAAGGCTTTCACAAAGTCTAAAGCAACCATGCACTCTGAGACCAGCTACACAGGGCCCATCTCCAGGCCCCATGCCTAAAACAGATGCTTAAAATGGCTGAGGATTTAATTACTCTAATCAGAGGTTCTCAGCCCCCACCGGACTAAAGGCCCAGAGTGGAGGAAGATTCACCCTCCTCTGATCAGGGCTCCATTATTTCAGAGCACTCTGATGATGAGGAACAGTCTTACTCCCCTTTTGAAGACTCTGATGCGGAGGAGTCCATCCCTTCTGTACCCCCCCCCGAGGATTACTCATTTGGGGAAACTTTGCATACCTTAAGGGAACACTTCCACTGGGAAGGCCAGGATTATTCAGATTCCAAGAAAAGGCTCAGGGAATTTCTCGTGTTAACTCAGCATAGGCCTCTGGCTATTCCTCCTGTCTTGGACATCCTAGATGATGTTTACTCGGAGGCCTGCCTTAACCCGGACTCTCTACCTCCAGCTCCAGTTAAGCCTGACAGGTACTACAGGGTTCCTGACTCACACCAATTTCTTTACAAAAGCCATGCTGCTGACCCAGAAACCATCTCACAGGGCCCCAAGGGAGTTAAGGCCTCCATTGCCAAAAATCCATTGCCTTCCGAGAGAGATTCCAGATCCTTAGAAAGGTGGGGAAAAAAGGTATATACCTCGGCTACCTTATCCATGAGGGCCTTAAACTGTCAGTTTCATATGCTAAAATGCCAACAGTTTTTGTTATCACAGTTGAAGAGTAAAATGTCACAACCTGAACAACCAGACCTGAAGGAGTTGCAGGATTTGATGCATAGTGCAGAACAAGTGGGTAAGCATACCTTACAATGTGGTTTTGATGCTCTAGAGGCCTCATGTAGAGCTGCCGTTACAGGATCAGTCGTACGTAGGCATGCCTGGCTCAAGGAACAAGCCTTGCCTGATCATGTCAAAGCTAAATTACTAGACACCCCTCTTCAAAAGGATGTACTATTTGGTGCAAATGCTGAGTAGGTATTAAGGAAAATGGAGGAAAAGGCTAAATCAATGCAAACTGTGAAAGAATTTCTACAGGTTCAACCCCCACGTTTTAGTAGAAATTGGCCTTCCAAAAACTGGTCCTTTCCTGCCACAGACAGACCCCAAAGAGGCAGATACAGGCGCCCGAGGGGCAGAGGACAATCCCAAGGATCGTATAGAGGCAGACAATGGCAAGCTCCTACACAAAGAGGTGGTGAGGACAACTCACAATCTTTCAGAAAGCAAACCCAATGACTTTCCCCTTTGCATCCCAACCAGGTTTCAAATGGCAGCCCCCTTAGGAGGGAAAGCTGTCATTATTCTCAAAAAATTGGCATGTCACAAAGGACAAATGGATCCTGGACATTATAAACAGAGGCTACAAATTCCATTTTCACACCCTTCCAAAAATGAGAGGCATGCTAAACCTGCCACACAATCAAAGGGCAGAGGCACAAAAGCAAATTACAGATCTCATAAACATGAAAGCTATTCAAGAGGTACCTACGCACGAACAAGGTCAAGGTTTTTATTCCAGGCTATTTCTGGTGCCAAGGAAGGGAAAAGATTGGAGACCTATTTTGGATCTATCCATCCTAAACACATTTCTACTCGTACCAAAATTCAAGATGCTCACTCTACAGCAACTTCTTCCCATGCTGGGCAAAGAGTCTTGGCTGGTAACATTGGACCTTGAGGCATACCTGCATGTCCCAATCAGACAAAATTGCAGAAGGTACCTCAGATTTCTTGCAGGTTCAACCCATTATCAATTCTCTGCATTGCCCTTTGGCTTATCTACTGCGCCCAGAGTATTCACAAAATGCCTGGAATCAGTAATTGCCTACTGCAGACTTCAAGGGATACAAATATACCCCTATTTGGACGACTGCCTGATCCAAGCGGACAGCAAGCACATTCTTCTGAAACATCTGGCTTCAATAATAATGTTATTGAAATCTCTGGGATACACAGTCAACAAAAATAAATCAAGGCTAATACCCTCTCGGAAGATAATTTTCCTGTGTGCCAAATTGGACACAAACACCCAGATGGCCTACCTCACGCCAGAGAAGCGGGGGCAACTAATACAATACTTCAGAACACTAGCAAATTGCACCAGGCTGACTGCAAGGAAAATCCTGCAGGCTCTGGGATTCATGGCATCTTGCATCTTACTAATCCCATGTGCAAAGCTGCATATGAGGAAACTACAATGGTACCTGAAAAACATATGGTCTCAACACAGCCACAGTTTGGAAACAATAATACCACTAATTCCATGTCTGCAAAAGGAATTTCTGTGGTGGGCTCAAGCATGTCAAACAAACACAGGTCTTCCATTCAGCATGCCTCAAGCAAATCAAGCCATCACAACAGACGCCTCGGACTACGCCTGGGGGGCGCACATGACAGATTGGTGCATTCAGGGCAAATGGTCCCAAAAAGAAAAGCACCTTCACATCAATCAAAAAGAAATGCTAGCAGTAATAAATGCTATTATAGCTTTCAAGGACCTTCTACAACCAGGTCAATTATTAAGAACGGACAACACCACAGTTATGTGGTACATAAACAAACAGGGAGGAACACATTCTTACCCCCTATGCAGACTGGCCATGTCACTTTGGAACATGGCCATGGACTTACAAATGGAACTACAAGCACAGTACTTGCCAGGCAAGGAAAACACGCTGGCAAACAACCTAAGCAGGAATATGACAGATCCACACGAATGGAAATTGCATCCAAAAGTTTTTACAGAAATAATCCAAGAATGGGGAAGGCCAGACATAGATCTCTTTGCCTCCCACAAGAATCATCAATTGACAAAATTCTGCTCAAGGATCTTCCATACAAAGGCCTGGAGAGTGGACGTTCTTTATATCAGTTGGACATCAATGACAGTTTATGCCTTCCCTCCTCTTCCTCTGCTGCCCAAAGTTCTATTAAAGACCAAAGCAGACAGACCAAAGATGATTCTCATTGCTCCGGACTGGCCAAGGCAACACTGGTACCCACTCCTGAGGAGCCTGACGCATTCCCCACCATGGACCCTGCCTCTAATGCCTCTTCTTCTGACTCAGCACAGTTTCAAAACTCTTCACAGCCAGCTAAAAACACTCAATCTAGCCGCATGGAAGATTCCTTAGCATCACAACAGGCCCTACTCTCCAAGGAGGTGCAGGATGTCATTTTGGAGGCCAGAAGACCATCAACTAGAAAAGCTTACTCCGCAAAATGGAAACGCTTTTGTGTCTGGAATGAGAAAAAGGGCCAGGATCCTGGAAAACTGAATTTACCTCAAATACTACAATATTTGGCTGAACTGCTAAGCAGTGGACTTTGTTTCTTCTCCATTAAAATACATGCCTCAGCCATTTCTGCAGAATACAACACCGATCCACCTTTATTCTCTCACCCTCTCTTAAGACAGTTCCTCAGAGGGGCTAAGAATTTAAGGCCTCCAAGGAAACAACCAATACCTGCTTGGGATCTTAATTTCATTCTGGAAAAATTGACCTTACCTCCCTTTGAGCCAGCTGCCTCATCAGATTTGCAATATTTGTCCTGGAAAACAGCTTTCCTTCTGGCTATCACATCAGCTGGTAGAGTTTCAGAACTACAGGCTCTCATGGCTGTCCAGCGTTTTATCATCTTCCATCAGGACAGAGTTTCTTTACGAACCAACCCGTCCTTTATGCCTAAAGTGGTATCCAGTGTAGCTTTAAATCGGGCCATACATTTACCTACTTTTTATCCTAATCCTCAAAACAAAGGGGAGAGATTACTACATTCCTTGGACATCCACAGACAGCTGCATTATTATTTGGACAGAACAAAGCCTTTCAGAAAATCAGAACAGCTCTTTGTGGCCTATGTGGTAGGAGCTCAAGGGAAGCCAATTTCCAAACAGACAATCTCAAAATGGATAGCCCACTGCATACGCTTTTGCTACTCCATTCATGGCAAAACTGTTCCTACAGGCATTAGAACTCATTCCACCAGGGCCACAGCCACCTCTGCAGCCTTCCTCAGAGGAGTTCTTACCAAGGATATTTTGGAAGCAGCCACTTGGAGTTCTGTGCATACCTTCTCCAAGCACTACAACCTACCATTATACTCCAAATCTAGAGCAGGCTTTGCCACTGCAGTCTTGCAGGGCATTTTGGCTCCTCCTAGTTCCAACTAGTGCCTACCACCCCTTCTTAGCTTTGGGATTCTACCCATCTGTTGACTGCAGCTGTATGCATGATGAACATAGTACAGTTTTGTACCTACCATAAATGTAGATGTTCGAGTGCTAATACAGCTGCAGTCCAGGTTTCCCTCCCTCCTTCCCCTCTTGGGACAGGCCTATAGGCTAACACATCCTCATACAACCTGATTGGGGTTTTCATTTATGATGTATTTGCTTGCAACTACTGTATTTTGATTATATAGCACTGCATTATCACACAGATTTATTATTGCCTTCCTTCTGGGGGCACCTGACATCTGGGGCAAGAAAAACTGAAGAAAATGGCGTCGGCTGGTTCCTTGTACCCCTGTCGCTCTGACGTCAGGGAAGAAGCGACGACAACCGACGCCGGACCCAGACTTTGGAATTCGGCCGACCGAGGACCCGCCTGACGGCAGGATAACCCATCTCTTATGACTGCAGCTGTATTAGCACTCTAACATCTACATTTATGGTAGGTACAAAACTGTACTTTCTGCAGGGCCTTCTAGCCTCCTCTAATCCTCTATGAATCCTCCACCCATCCTTAGCTTTGGGATTCTACCCAAGTGTGATGACTGCAGCAGGGTAACATGATGAACATAGTACAGATGTTCTTCGTCTTCCATTGCTGCAGTCCTGACTATTGGGTATAGTCCGCGTCCCAGTCGGCCCGAATACCAGAGTATAAGGCTGACGTCGGTCAGGGCGCATTAGACTGACGTCAGTACGTCAGGGTACTAATGCGCATGACCGACGTCATATCCTCAGTCTTTTTTGCCGCATGGTCCGATGCAGAAGCAATTTTGCGAGTGCAGGTTGGCGTTCTGAAATATTTCCGAAACCGGAGTTTCAGACCGAAACAGAGTTGGCTAAGTACCCCGTTGGGAATATTTTAGTTTTTCTTGCCTCAGTATTTTACGGATGTCAGAAAAAGTGAATAACTGTATTTCTTGTGGGAAACAGATACCTCATAGGGATTATCATACCTTGTGTATACCTTGTCTAGGGCCTGAGCACGGCGTTGTTGGTTGCGCTCTTGTGCTAGGTTTAATAAACGCACTATTAAGAGGAGGTTAGACTGTGCCAGGTTAGTGTTTGGGAAGCGTTGCAATTATAAAATGCCGTCGGATGCTCCGCCCGCTTCCTCAAGAAGCGCAAGGATAAAACTGTGAAGCCTAGGGTTGAGGAACCGGCAGTCCCGGACGTCGGTTCTTTAGAAACTCAGTGGAGCGGAGGTTTTGCCAGGAGTTTCCATGGAGTCCCAGGCAGAAACTATACTTTTACAGGATGTGCCTTCTCAGGAGGTAGGCCAGGCTGAGGGGGCTTCTCAGGTGACTGTTCTTCCCCCTCTTCCCAAGGTAGTTAGGGCCTCTCCTTCTGTTGCCAAACCTTCTTTGCGAGGTAGGCCTACTTCAGCTTCAGTGGGGGCTTCTTCTAGCATTTCGGGTTCTGTGCCTAAGAAACATATGCTTAAAATGGCAGAAGATTTAATTACTATGATTAGGGGTTCTATGCCACCGCCTGATAAGAGGCCTAGGGTGGAACCGGAGTTTGATAGTTTTGAACAGTGTTCAGAAGCCTCAGAATCTTCTATGGAAGATATACAGGAGTTACCTACTTATTCTGATTCTGATGTGGATGATTCCACTCCTACAGCTTCTCCGCCTGAGGATTTCTCATTTTCAGAGACTCTGCATTCTATGAGGGAGCACTTTAAATGGGAAGGCCAGGATTACTCTGATTCCAGGAAAAGGCTTAGGGAGTTTTTGTTTTTGCCCCAGCATAGGCCTTTAGCTATTCCTCCTGTGTTGAATGTGGTGGAAGATGTTTTTGCAGAGGCTTCCCTGAACCCTGACTCTTTGCCTCCTGCTCCTGTTAAGCCTGATAGGTATTATAGGGTGCCCGAAGCTCATAAATATTTGTTTAAGAGTCCTAGGGCGGACCCAGAAACTATTTCTCAAGGGCCTAAGGGTGTAAAGGCTTCTGTGGTTAAAAATCCTGTTCCCACTGATAAGGAGGCAAGGGCTTTGGATAGGTGGGGAAAGAAAGTGTATACTTCTTCCACTCTAGCCATGAGCTTTGAATTGCCAGTTTCACATGTTAAAATATCAGAATTATCTCCTTTCACAATTGAAATCTAAGGTGGATGCTTTGGCGGAAGGTATTGAGTGTAAAGAGTTGCTGGATTTGGTTCATATGTCTGAACAAGTGGGTAAGCATTCTTTGCAATGTGGTTTTGATGCTGTACAGGCCTCCTCGAGGGTGGCTGCTACCAGTTCTGTTCTTCAGGCATGCCTGGTTGAAGGACCAGAATTTAGCTGAGCATGTTAAGACAAGGATTTTGGATGCTCCTTTACAGTCTGATGTGTTGTTTGGATCGCCTGTGGAAGCAGTTTTAAAGAAAATGGAGGACAAAGCTAAGTCTATGCAAACTGTTAAAGATTTCTTGCAGGTGCAGCCTCCAAAGTTTAGTAGAAATTGGCCTGCTAAGGGGTGGACATATCCTGCTTATGATTCCCAGTCTAGGGGTAGGTCTAGTCGTGGTATGCGCAGGTCTCGAGGTTCTTTAGGCCTAGAACAGGAGTTCACCTGCTCAGACTTCTGGTGAGGGCAGGGGTCAGTCCTTTCGTAAACAGACTCAATGACCTGTCTTTTCCGCTGCCAGCAGATTCACGTATGGCAGCTCCTTTGGGAGGAAGACTGTCTCTTTTCAAAGAAAATTGGGATTTAATTACTCAAGACAAATGGGTGTTGGATATCATTCACCACGGTTACAGATTTTATTTCCATACAATGCCCCCTTTCAAAGGCATGCCAGATGTTCCTCCTCCACAAAGAAAAGAGGCTCACAAGCAAGTTTCTCAGTTGCTTCACATAGGGGCCATTCAGCCAGTTCCTGTATCAGAAAGGGGCCTAGGATTTTATTCTCGCCTGTTCCTAGTACCAAAGAAGGGGAACACGTGGAGACCAATTTTGGATTTATCTATCCTCAACACTTATCTGGACATTCCCAAGTTCAAGATGTTGGCCTTACAACAGCTTCTACCTCTGCTGGGCAAAGATCACTGGATGGTAACTTTAGATCTCAAGGAAGCTTACCTTCATGTGCCTATAAGGCTAAGTTGCAGGAAGTATCTGCGGTTCGAGCTGGAAATTCTCATTATCAGTTCTCTGCATTGCCCTTTGGCTTATCTACTGCCCAGAGTATTCACAAAGGTTCTGGCTCCAGTGATAGCTTACTTCAGGCTACAAGGAATTCAAATCTATCCTTACTTGGACGACTGTCTGATTCTGGCTCAAGAAAAGGAAGATCTTCTACAGCATCTGGAATATGTCATAGCAGTGCTAAGATGCCTAGGGTATTCTGTGAACGAAATAAAGTCCAGTCTAGTACCCTCTCAAGACATGTGCTTTCTGGGTGTGAGACTGAATACAGCAGCCCAGATGGCCTTTTTAACCCCGGACAAACAAAAGAGTCTGTCACTTTACTTCCATCAACTATCTCATCAGTCCGTGCTGACTGCAAGGACAGTCCTTCAAGCATTAGGGTTCATGGCATCTTGTATTCTGGTGCTTCCCAATGCCAAACTGCATATGAGGAAGCTACAATGGTATCTCAAAAATGTATGGACACAGCACTGCCAGGATTTGGACACTGTCATTCAAATAATACCTTGCCTTCAAAAGAATTTTTGTGGTGGGCTCAGGAATGTCACCTAAACAAGGGACTCTCTGTGACCCGGCCAGAGGCGAGTCAGATTTTAACGACAGATGCCTCGGACATTGCTTGGGGAGCTCATCTAAATGGAAAGTGGATACAAGACAAGTGGCCTGCCAGACTACAGCATCTACATATCAACATGAAGGAGATGTTAGCAGTCCAGTTTGCATTAATGGCTTTCAAGGAGTTACTTCTTCCAGGGCAGGTGTTGATTCTAACAGACAACACAACTGTCATGTGGTACATCAACAAGCAAGGGGGAGCACATTCTTATCCTCTATGCAGGCAAGCAATGATTTTATGGGAGACAGCACTAAGCCTGCAACTAACTCTTCAGGCAAGGTTTCTGCCAGGAGCACAGAACTCTTTAGCAGATGTGTTAAGCAGACAAATCATGGATCCCCACAGTGGAAACTGGATCTTCATGTATTTCAGAAACTGACAGTGTCATGGGGAACTCCAGACATAGATCTGTTCGCTTCTCCACTAAACCACCAGCTGCCACAGTATTGCACAAAGGGTTTCATCACACAGCTTGGAAAGTGGATGCTCTGTCTTTCAGTTGGAAAAATCTTCATGTTTATGCCTTTCCACCTCTGCCTCTTCTTCCAAAGGTACTGTTAAAGGTCAGACAAGACAGGCCAAGGATGTTTTGATAGCTCCAGATTGGCCTCGGCAACACTGGTACCCACTACTACAGTCTGGTAAAGAAGCCTCCATGGCCTTTACCTCTGATTCCTCATCTGTTATCTCAGAAGGACGGTCATCTGCTCAATGTCAAGCTACACTCTCTTCATCTAACAGCTTGGCATATTCTGTGTTGAAGCACAGCAGGTCTCAACTTCCTCAACAAGTTTTAAATGTGATCAGGGAAGCTAGAAGGCCTAGTACAAGGAAAGTGTATGCGGACAAATGGAAGAGATTTTCATTTTGGAGTGCAGCAAAGAATTTGGAGATTTCTGAGCCTAATTTGAGTGTGGCTCTTCAATATCTTACTGAATTATTGGACAAAGGTTTGTCCTTCTCTTCCATAAAGATTCATGCTGCAGCAATTTCAGCTCACTATGACTGTGACCCACCTTTGTTTTCGCATCCTTTGTTCAAGCAGTTTCTTAGAGGGGCAAAGAATATAAGACCCCCACGTAGAGCTCCTACTCCTGCTTGGGATCTCAATTTTGTGTTGGAAAAACTTACTCTACAACCTTTTGAGCCTGCAGCTACTGCTGAATTGAAATATTTGTCATGGAAGACTGCTTTTCTGTTGGCTATTACTTCTGCAAGAAGGGTGTCTGAATTGCAGGCCCTTATGGCAGTAGAGCCCTTTTGATTTTCCATAAGGATAGGGTATCATTACGTACTAATCCTTCTTTTATGCCTAAGGTGGTTTCTAGTGTGGCTTTAAACCAAACTATTCATTTGCCTCGTTTTTGCAGATCCTCAGAATAAAGGAGAAAAGATTTTGCACACTTTAGATGTACACAGGCAATTGCGTTATTATTTAAGCAGGACTAAGGATTTTAGGCAGTCTCAGCAGTTGTTTGTTTCTTTTGCTTTGAGTTCTCAGGGCAAGCCTGTGTCAAAACCAACTATTTCTAGGTGGATTGGCTTTTGCATTGCATTTTGTTATTCCCATCATGGCAAGGAGATTCCAGCTGGGATTAGGCCTCATTCCACTAGGGCTACTGCCACTTCAACAGCATTTCTAAGGGGGGTGGCAACTAAGGATATTCTGGAAGCAGCTACTTGGAGTTCAGTGCATACTTTTTCTAGGCATTATCACCTTCCTATCTACTCTAAGTCTAGGGCTGGTTTTGCCACAGCTGTTTTACAAGGCATGTTGTCAGCTCCTACTACTTTGTAATTTGCCAGCCTCCCTTACCTCTGCTTTGGGATTCTACCCAATAGTCAGGACTGCAGCAATGGAAGGCGAAGAACGTAGTACAGTTTTGTACCTACCATAAATGTAGATGTTCGAGGATTCCATTGCTGCAGTCCAATTCTCCCTCCTTCCCTCTGTATTTAGGGGTGGTTGTGTAGGTGAGTTTACATGCTTATATTTTTGTATATATTGTTGTATATATTGTACATGTTTTTGGTGCAGGTTTTTTGGGACTTGTCTTTTTAGGGTCTTCTGACATCTGGGGCAAGAAAAGACTGAGGATATGACGTCGGTCATGCGCATTAGTACCCTGGCGTACTGACGTCAGTCTAATGCGCCCTGACCGACGTCAGCCTTATACTCTGGTATTCGGGCCGACTGGGACGCGGACTATACCCAATAGTCAGGACTGCAGCAATGGAATCCTCGAACATCTACATTTATGGTAGGTACAAAACTGTACTTTTTGTACCTACCATAAATGTAGATGTTCGAGTGTACACCCTGCTGCAGTCCAGGTCACCCCTCCTCCATCCCCTCTGATCTAACTGACTTAATCTCTAGAAAACCTTCCTGATGTATTTGCTTATAGCTAGAGGGATTTTTTGTGCTAAAAACTTCTTAAATTGGTACTAATTACTGACCACCTTTTTGGGGGCACCTGACAGCTGGGGCAAGAAAAACTGATGAAAATGGCGTTGGATGCATTATATATACCCCTGGCGCACTGACGTCAGGGAAGAAGCGACAGCAACCGATGCCGGACCAAGACTTTGGAATTCCGGCCGACTGCGGGGACCGCCTGACGACAGGATAACCCAAGTGTGATGACTGCAGCAGGGTGTACACTCGAGCATCTACATTTATGGTAGGTACAAAACTGTACTTTTCATATGCTTAAATATCAACAGCATGTTATGGGCTTACTGAAACAGAACATTATGTTTTCTGATTGTGTGTAAAATAGAGTTACAGGAATTATTGTATTCAGCATAACAGGTTGGAAAGCATACTTTGCAGTGTTGTTTTGATTCCTTGGAGGCCTCTTGTAGGGTTGCCGTTACTGGATCTGTGATTAGAAGGCATGCCTCGCTCAAGGAGTAAAATCTTGCTTGATCATGTTAAAGCTAAATTGTTGGATGCCCCTTTGCAGCATGATACTTTGTTTGGTAATAAGGCAGAAGAGGTTTTAAAGAAAATGGAAGACAAAGCTAAATCTATGCAAACTGTAAGAGATTTCTTGCAAGTGCAGCCACCCAGGTTCAGCAGGCACTGGCCAATAAAAATTGGTCCTTTCCTGGTGTCCAACAGAGCCACTCAAGGCAAATCCCAGGCGCTCAAAAGGCTCCAGATACCAATCACAGAGTTCTTGCAGGTCAAAGCAATGGGGTTCCTCCACCTCCAAATCTAGAGGAAACAAAGCACAACCCTATTGTAAGCAGTCCCAATGACTTTCATCTGCCATCACCAAGCACTTATCTTTTGGCAGCCCCCTTGGGGCGAAAACTAGCACTTCATGCTCAAAATTGGCAGTTAATTACCCAGGACAAGTTGGTATTAAACATAGTATCCCAGGGGTTCAGATTTCATTTCCATACTTTGCCAATTTCAAACGGATGGTCGGATCTGCCACAAAACCAGTGGGCAGAGGCCTTGAAACAAATCATGTCCCTCATGGATATAGGGGCTGTTCAACCGGTACCAGAAAAGGAAAAAGGACAAGGTTTTTATTCAAGACTTTTCCTGGTACCCAAAAAAGACCATTCATGGTGTCCAATACTGGACTTATCGATTTTTGAACATGTTCCTGGACATTCCAAAATTCAAGATGCTGACTTTACAGCAGCTACTGCCTATGCTAGGCAGGAATGCTTGGTTAGTAACTCTAGACTTAGAGGCATACCTGCATATCCCAATAAGGGATTCATGCAGAAGATACCTCCGCTTCAAAGCAGGTTTTTTGCATTACCAATTCTCTGCACTGCCCTTTGGCTTATCTACTGCGCCCCGGGTCTTTACGCCTGGCACCAGTAATTGCATTCTGCAGACAAGCATTCAAATTTATCCTTATCTGGACGACTGTCTCATTCAAGCAGTGGACAAGGACACTCTTCTTCGACATCTGGCGTTTGTAAAAAGGCTTTTAACATGCCTAGGGTACACCATAAACGAAAATAAATCACAAGTGGTACCCTCTCAAATAATTACATTCCTGGGTGCAAGCTTGAATACAACTACCCAGATGGCTTACTTCACGGCAGACAAACAAAGGCAACTGACAGCATACTTCAACCAAATGGCAACAAAAACCCAGTTATCTGCAAGACAAATTCTGCAGGCTTTGGGGTTTGTGGCATCCTGCATTCTACTAATTCGATATGCGAGACTGCATATGAGGAAACTTCAGTGGTACCTAAAAGGTTTATGGAGTCGTCTTTGTCACAGTCTGGAAACAATGATTCCCCTCATTCCCTGCCTACAACAGGAGTTTCTTTGGTGGGCAGAGACATGTCACCAAAACAAGGGACTGTCATTCACTCTACCCCCTGCCACCCAAACCCTAACTACAGACGCATCAGACTATGCTTGGGGGGCCCACCTGGCAGGGAGATGCGTTCAGGGCAAATGGAGCCCAACTCAAATGCATCTGCATGTCAACCAGAAAGAGATGCTAGCTGTTCAGAATGCTCTGACAGCCTTCAAGGACTTACTTCATCCAGGACAACTACTGATAGACGGAAAACTCCACAGTTATGTGGTACATAAACAAGCAGGGGGGGTGCACATTCCCTACCCCCTTTGCAGACTAGCCATGACCTTGTGTAACACAGCCTTGACTTACCAAATACATCTTCAAGCTCAATTCCTGCCAGGAAAGCAAAATTCTCTGGCAGACCTAAGCAGAAATCTTATGGACCCTCGTGAATGGAAACTGGATCCACAAATCTTCAGCATGTTGACACAGAAATGGGGGAGCTCAGACATGGATTTATTTGCCTCTCCCCAAAATTATCAGTTGGACAAATTCTGCACAAGAACTTATCACAAAAAGCATGGAAAGTGGATGCCCTATCCTTCAGCTGGAAAAAAATCTATCAGTCTGCCTTTCCCTCTCTGCGTCTACTCTCCAAGGTCTTACTAAAAGTCAGACTGGAAAAACCAAAAATGATCCTAGTTGCTCCGGACTGGCCTCGCCAGCACTGGTACCCACTACTAAGGAATATGTCTCCGCTTCCTCCATGGTAATTGCCTCAAATGCCTCATCTACTTTCTCAGCAGAACTGTCAAATTCTTCACACTCTGCTCCAAACTCTGAAACTTGCAGCATGGCTGATCAACTAATTATTCAAACAACACCTCTCAGTAAATCTGTGAGGGATGTCATTTTGGAAGCCAGAAGGCCTAGTGCTAGAAAATCTTATGCTGATAAATGGAAGAGATTCTGTGCTTGGAACCAAGCACAAGGAACAGATGCAATAAAAGCCCAATATTCCTCAGATTTTACAATATTTGACTGAGATGCTTGACAAGGGCTTATCTTTTTCTTCAATAAAAATCCATGCCTTTGCCATCTCGGCTCATTACAACACAGAGCCTCCCCTCTTTTCTCATCCTCTACTTGAACAGTATCTTAGAGGGGCCAGACATTTAAGGCCTTCCAGAAGATCACCAACTCCTGCATGGAACCTCAGTTTTGTGCTGGAAAAGCTCACCCTGGCTCCTTTTGAACCAGTAGCTACTGCAGATATAAAATTTCTAACTTGGAAAACCGCTTTTCTCTTGGCAGTCACTTCAGCAAGAAGGATTTCAGAACTGCAGGCTCTCATGGCAGTGGAGCCTTTTATTAGATTTTAACCGGGCAAGTTGTCCCTCAGGACCAATCCTTCTTTTATGCCTAAAGTGGTATCCAGTGTAGCTCTTAACCAGACCATTCATCTGCCAACATTTTACCCAAATCTGCAGAACAAGGGGGAGTGGATTCTGCTTTCATTGGATGTACACAAGACAACTAAGATTCTACTTAAACAGGACCAAATTTCTAAAAGTCTGAGCAACTACTGGTAGCATTTGCTACAGGGTCAGAGGGGAAGGCTGTATCAAAGCAGACTATTTCTAAGTGGATAAGCCACTGCATTCGTTTCTGCTACTTGCACCATGGTAAACCTGTGCCCAAGGGGATCAGATCACATTCCACCAGGGCTGCCTCTATTACAGCAGCTTTTCTCAGAGGTGTTCCAACCAAAGACATTCTAGAAGTTGCTGCTTGGAGCTCTGTTTATACCTTCATAAAGCATGATCATTTGCCTCCCTTCTCCAAGTCCAGGGCAGGCTTTGCCACTGCAGTTCTGCAGGGTCTTATAGCCGCTCCTAATGGTGTTTTGCTCCATCCTCCCATCCATCACTTTGGGATTCTACCCAAATGCAATGACTGCAACAGTGAAACACGAACATAGTACAGATGTCCTTCAAGGATGCATCTGCAGTCCTTACAAATGGGTTGTCCTGTCGTCAGGCAGCCCTTCGGTCGGCCGGATTCCAAAGTCTGGGTCCGGCTTCGGCTGATGTCGCACTTCACCCGATGTCATCTCTGCTGGTCTTCGGGTATAAAAGCATCAGCCGACGCCATTTTCCTCAGTCTTTCTTGCCGCGTGGCGCCCGAAGCAGAAGCTGTTCAAAAGTACCGGTCGGTCAGATCCAGAGATTACTACTACCGAATACTACTTCGAAGACTTCTAAAAAGCTAAGTACCCCGTTGGGGACTCTTTCTTGCCTCAGCCGATGTCAGAAAAAGTGAACAACTGTTTAACTTGTGGGAAACAAATACCTCATAAAGATTTCCACTCTTACTGCTTACCTTGTTTAGGCCCAGACCACGACGTAGCAGCCTGTTTAGCCTGTGCTTCCTTCAACCGACGCTTAGGCGTGGTCGGAGTTTGCTGAACAGTTTTCGCTCAGATTTTGCGTACATTATGCCGTCGGATCCTCAGACTACTCAAATTGTTAAGCAAAGAAAGGACCGACACTCGCGGTCCGGTTTTCGAAACCACGGTTAAGCAAACCGCGAGTGTCTCTGTTTCGGCCGAAACCGAGCAAACGGGTCAATCTTCAGCCGAATCCATGACTACTACCGAGGCCCCTGCTACCCTAGTTGAATCGGCCTCTGAAATTTTACCTACTAATGTGGTTTCTCCAGAATTATCGGACACCATCCCTTTGGATGTCTCTACCCCAGCACGTGGTGCTGCTAGGCCTCCTGCAGCCATGTCTATAAAGGCCTTTGCCAGGGCTAAAGCAGCCAAAACTGCAAAGTCTGTACCTTTTAAGCCCCCCTCTCACAGGCCCAGTTCCAGTTCCCAAATGCTTACTTTGGCAGAGGATCTCATCTCTTTAATAAGAGGATGTCCTTCATGGATGCATCTGCAGTCATAACATCTGGGTTGTCCTGTCGTCAGGCAGCCCTTCAGTCGGCCGGATTCCAAAGTCCGGGTCCGGCATCGGCTGATGTCGCACTTCACCCGACGTCATCTCTGTTGGCCTTCGGGTATAAAGGCATCAGCCGACGCCATTTTCCTCAGTCTTTCTTGCCGCGTGGCGAAGCAGAAGCTGTTCGCAAGTGCGGTCGGTCGGATCCAGAGATTACTTCTACCGAATACTACTTGAAGACTTCTAAAGCTAAGTACCCGTTGGGGACTCTTTCTTGCCTCAGCCGATGTCAGAAAAAGTTAATTGTTTAACCTGTGGGAAACAAATACCTCATAAAGATTTCCACTCTTATTGTCTGCCTTGTTTAGGCCCAGCCCACGACGTAGCAGCCTGTTCGCCTGTGCTTCTTTCAACCGACGACGCTTAAGCATCGGTCGGAGTTTGCTGAACAGTTTTCGGTTCTGATTTTGCGTACATTATGCCGTCGGATCCTCCGACTACCCAATCTGCCAAAAACGCAAAGATAAAGACCGACACTCGCGGTCAGCGGTTTCGCTGAAACCATGGTTAAGCAAACGCGAGTGTCTCGGTTTCGGCGAAACCGAGAAAACTGATCAAAGTACAGCTGAATCTATCTCTACAACTGAGGCCCCTGCTACCATTCTTGAATCGGCCTCAGAAATTATACCCACTACGGTGGTTGCCACTGACTTATCAGACACCATTCCCTTGCATGTCTCTACCCCAGCACGTGGTGCTGCTAGGCCTCCAGCAGCCATGTCCATTAAGGCCTTCGCCAGGGCTAAAGCAGCCAAGACTACTAAAACAGTGCCTGTTAAACCCCCTTCAACCAGGCCCTCCTAGTTCTCAAATGCTTACTCTGGCAGAAGATTTAATTTCATTAATTAGAGGATCTCAGTCTCACCCAGAAAGGGCCTCTCAGCCCCCAGAGAAGAGACCTAGGGCAGAGCCCCCTGAACCAGTGTCATCTGATGATTCAGCCGATGAATCAGACATAACTGACCAGCCAGAGGCTCCTTTCTCTAATTTTGAAGACTCTGATGCTGAAGAATCCATTCCAGCTGCTTCCCCACCAGAAGAATTTTCCTTTGGGGAAACCTTACATGCCATGCGAGAGCAGTTCCAATGGCAGCAACAGGATTTTTCAGACTCCAGAAAAAGACTTAGGACTTTTCTGCACCTTCCACAACACAGGCCCTTAGCTATACCTCCTGTTCTCTCTGTGGTGGATGATGCTTTCAATGATGTCTGCTCCGCTCCAGATTCTTTACCTCCAGCCCCTGCCAAACCAGACAGATTTTACAGGGTGCCAGACACTCATCACCACCTTTACAAGGCCCCTCTTGCAGACCCGAAACTATATCCCAGGGTCCCAAGGCAGTAGCGACCATAGCTAAAACCCTATTCCTTCTGAAAGGGAAGCAAGGTCATTAGACAGATGGGGCAAAAGGTCTACACTTCAGCTACTCTCTCAGCTAGAGCTTTAAACTGTCAGTTTCACATGATACAATACCAAGAGTTTATGCTTGATCAGTTAACTAAAAAGCTAACCACTGATGAATCTCTTGATAAGAAATATGTATTAGAAATGGTAAATAACATACAACAGGTTAGTAACCATTCCTTAAAATGTGGCTATGATGCACTGGAGGTTTCATTTAGATCAGCCATGACTGGCACAGTGATAAGAAGGCATGCATGGCTAAAGGAGCAAGCTTTACGGATCATGTTAAAGCAAAGTTACTAGATGCTCCTATGGATAAGACAAGTTTGTTTGGTACACCTGCCCAGCAGGTTATGAAGAAAATGGAAGAAAAGGCAAAATCCGTTCAAACGGTTAAAGATTTCTTGCAGATTCAACCCCCAAGGTTTAGCAGGAACTGGCCTGCCAAAAATTGGTCCTTTCCTGACTCCACAAGATCTCAAAGGGGCAGAAACAGACGTTCCAGAGGCAGAAACCAATCCAGAGGGGGTGCCTACAGAGGACGACAGTGGCAAGGTAACAACAGAGGCACAGACACAACCACTGCCACTGCATCAACACAACCACAGTGACTTAATCCTAAATCCGCCTACCAGGGAACAAATAGCAGCTCCTCTAGGCGGAAAGTTAACCTTATTTTCAAAAAACTGGCACTATATAACAAAAGACAAGTGGATTTTACAAACCATAGATCAAGGATACGGTTCCACTTCCACACTTTACCAATCAAAAGAGGAATGCCAAATCTACCTCCAAATCAAAAAACAGAGGCTCTACAACAGGTAATGCAGTTAGCAAACATGAGAGCTGTGGAAAAAGTGCCAACTGCAGAGCAAGGAAAGGGTTCTACTCAAGACTATTCCTAGTTCCAAGAAAGGAAAAAAGTTGGAGACCAATTCTCGGCCTGTCCGCCTTAAATACATACATCATTGTCCCAAAATTCAAAATGCTGACCCTACAGCAACTTCTTCCCATGCTGGGCAAGGAGTCTTGGCTGGTAACTCTAGATCTCAAGGAGGCATACCTGCACGTCCCCATTCGACCAATCTGCAGAAGATACCTCAGATTTCTTGCAGGATCAGAGCACTATCAATTCTCAGCATTGCCCTTTGGCTTATCTACTGCCCAGAGTATTCACAAAATGCCTGGCATCAGTAATTGCCCATTGCAGACTACAGGGAATACAAATTTACCCATACCTGGACGACTGCCTGCTACAAGGGACAACAAAAGCAAGCTGACAACAGATTTACAAAGGGTCATTTACTTGCTACAAGCACTGGGATACACAGTCAATCTACAAAAGTCAAGGCTGATACCATCCCAAACAAGGACATTCTTGGTGAATTGGACACAGTAAAACAAATGGCATTCCTAACTGCAGAAAAACAAAAGAACTCCCTCTTTACTTCTTGGCACTAACAAAGCTGAACAAGTTAACAGCAAGAAAAGTACTGCAGGCCTTGGGCTTCATGGCATCATGCATAATCCTGGTCCCACTTGCCAGACTACATATGAGAAAACTACAGTGGTACCTAAAGAATTTATGGTCCCAACACAGTCACAGCCTAGAAACAGAAATCCCACTAATTCCATGCTTAAAACAGGAGTTCCTATGGTGGGCTCAGGCATGCCAGACAAACCCAGGCCTACCCTTTCGCAGATGTCAAGCAAGCCAGACCATCACAACAGATGCTTCAGACCTAGGATGGGGGGCCCACATGCTGGACAAATGCGTGCAAGGATTGTGGACACAGGATCAACTTCACCTGCACATCAACCTAAAAGAAATGCTGGCAGTAAAACTGGCAATCCAAAGGTTCAGGCCATTTCTCAGAGGGCCAGTTGATGATAAGGACAGACAACACCACAGTCATGTGGTACATCAACAAGCAGGGAGGCACTCATTCATACCCCCTATGCAGAATGACTTTGGAGATGTGGAACCTGGCACTCAGCTACAACATCCAGTTACAGGCAATTTTTGTACCGGGAAAAGAAAATATTCTAGCAGACATATTAAGCAGAACCACATCGGATGCCCACGAATGGAAACTGCACCCGGACATTTTCAAGACCATCTCAAAGAAATGGGGAATGCCTCAGATCTATTTGCATCACCTCTCAATCACCAGCTCAAAAAATTCTGCACAAGGACATTACACCCACTGGCATGGAAAGTGGATTCACTCTCCTTCAGCTGGAAAGGCCTGACAGCATATGCATTCCCACCTCTTCCCTTGATACACAAAGTATTACTAAAAATCAAGGAAGAACGTCCAAGGATAATCATGATAGCTCCAAACTGGCCAAGACAACACTGGTACCCACTGCTGAGGAGCATGTCTCAGAACAATATGTGGCCAATACCCCTGATGCCTTTGATGCTAACTCAGAACAACTACAGCATCATACATCCAAACCTAAAAACGTTGCAACTGACTGCATGGAACATCACATAGCAACAGCTAACCCAGAACTTTCCCAAAGAGTTAAAGACATTATTCTTGAAGCACGCAGACCTTCAACAAGAAGGAACTATGCTGGAAAATGGAAAAGGTTTGTCATTTGGAGTACTGAAAGAGGAAAAGATGTGTCAAACATAGATATGCCTAACATTCTAGAGTATCTGGCCGAACTTCTTCATTCAGGCTTGTCCTACTCCTCCATCAAGATACATTCATCAGCTATTTCAGCAGAATACAGCTTTGATCCACCTGTTTTTCGCACCCTTTGCTCAGGCAGTTCCTCAGAGGAATCAAGAATGTAAAACCTCCAAGGAAACCACCTTTGCCAGCTTGGGACTTAAACTTTGTGCTAGAAAAGTTGACACTATCACCTTTTGAACCAGCAGCAACAGCAGACCTACAACACCTGTCATGGAAAACTGCTTTCCTACTGGCAATTACTTCAGCAAGGAGGGTTTCAGAGCTACAGGCCTTAATGGCAGTGCAACCCTTCCTAATCTTCCACCAAGATAGTGTCCATGAGGAATAATCCTACATTTATGCCTAAGGTGGTATCCAGAGTGTCTTTAAACCAGGCAATCCACCTACCTACCTTCTTTCCCAACCCACAAAACAGAGGGAAAGAATACTGCATACCTTGGATGTACATAGACAGCTACGCTACTACTTGGACAGAACAAAAATAGCAGAAAGACTGACCAACTTTTGTAGCCTATGCAACAGGAAGGGAAGGAAAAGCTATTTCCAAACAGACAATCTCCAAATGGATAGGAAATTGCATACGATTCTGTTACTCCTTCCATGGAAAACCAATTCCACAGAACATAAGACCTCATTCTACAAGGGCAACAGCCACTACCACAGCCTTCTTACGAGTGGCAACCAAAGACATTATTGAGGCGGCTACTTGGACCTCCGTGCATACATTTGCCAAGCATTATAACTTACCTCTATATTCCAGATCCCGAGCAGGGTTTGCCACAGCTGTACTGCAAGGGATCCTAAACACACCATAATCTAGTTTTATCCTCCTCGCCTAGTTGGCTATGGTATTCTACCCAGTTGTTATGACTGCAGATGCATCCATGAAGGACATAGTACAGTTTTGTACCTACCATAAATGTAGATGTCCGAACTGGATAGCATCTGCAGTCAGGATTACCCTCCCTCCTTCCCTCTGTGGTACTCCTAGGGTATTTTACCCTCCTAATAGCTAGCTGGTGGGGCAGTCTTCTATGGTGTATTTGTTTGTATATATGTACATACATGCTTATTTTTGTGTTTACCTCTATCTTTTTGGAAACATTGGCATCTATCCAAATTTTAGCCTCCAAGAGGGCTACTGGCATCTGGGGCAAGAAACACTGAGGAAAATGGCGTCGGCTGATGCCTTTATACCCGAAGGCCAACAGAGATGACGTCGGGTGAAGTGCGACATCAGCCGAAGCCGGACCCGGACTTTGGAATCCGGCCGACTGAAGGGCTGCCTGACGACAGGACAACCCAGTTGTTATGACTGCAGATGCTATCCAGTTCGGACATCTACATTTATGGTAGGTACAAAACTGTACTATCCCAATCTCACCCAGACAGGGCCTCTCAACCTCCAGAAAAGAGACCTAGAGCAGAGCCCCCTGAGCCAATGTCCTCAGATGACTCTTCTGATGATTCAGACAATACAGACCATCCAGAGGCTCCTTTTTCTACTTATGAAGACTCCGATGCTGAAGAATCTATCCCTTCTGCCTCTCCACCAGAGGAATTTTCCTTTGGGGAAACCTTACATGCCATGAGAGAACAATTCCAATGGCAGGGGCAAGATTTCTCAGATTCAAGAAAAAGGCTTAGGACCTTTCTACACTTACCGCAACATAGGCCCTTAGCTATACCTCCAGTTCTTCCTGTTGTGGATGATGCATTTAATGATGCTTGCACTGCTCCTGATACTTTACCTCCTGCCCCTGCCAAGCCCGATAGGTTTTACAGGGTACCGGACACTCATCACCACTTGTACAAGGCTCCTCTTGCAGATCCTGAGACTATGTCCCAGGGGCCTAAGGCAGTAGCTTCGACCTCAGCGAAAAACCCTCTCCCTTCTGAAAGGGAATCCAGGTCCTTAGAGATGGGGTAAAAAAGTATACACCTCTGCTACTCTCTCAGCTAGAGCTTTGAACTGTCAGTTTCATATGATCCAATACCAAGAGTTTATGCTTGATCAGTTAACTAAGAAACTGTTCTCTGATGATTCTTTAGATAAGAAATATGTTTTAGAAATGGTGAATAACATACAGCAGGTTAGTAACCATTCTTTAAAATGTGGCTATGATGCACTGGAAGCTTCATTTAGATCAGCCATGACTGGCACAGTTATAAGAAGGCATGCATGGTTGAAAGAACAGGTCTTGCCGGATCATGTTAAAGCAAAGATATTAGATGCTCCTATGGATAAGGTCAGTCTATTTGGTTCTCCTGCCCAACAAGTAATGAAGAAAATGGAAGAGAAGGCAAAATCTGTACAAAAAGTTAAAGATTTCTTACAGGTTCAGCCCCCAAGGTTTAGCAGGAACTGGCCTTCCAAAAATTGGTCCTTTCCAGACTCCTCTAAATCTCAGAGAGGCAGGAATAGACGTTCCAGAGGCAGAAATCAATCCAGAGGAGGTGCCTACAGGGGACGCCAGTGGCAAGGCAATAACCAACGAGGCACAGATACAACCACTACCACTGCAACAGGACAATCAGAGTGACTTGGCTCTGACACCGCCTACCAGGGAACAAATAGCAGCACCCTTAGGCGGAAAGTTAGCCTTATTCTCAAAAAAAAAAAAAAAAATTGGCACTATATCACAAGAGACAAGTGGATTTTGCAAACTATAGACCAAGGCTACAGGTTTCATTTCCACACCTTACCAGTAAAAAGAGGAATGCCAAACCTACCACCAAATCAAAAGACAGAAGCTCTAAAACAAATAGCTCAATTAACAAAGATGAGAGCTGTGGAAAGGGTACCACCTACAGAACAGGGCAAGGGATTTTACTCCATACTCTTCCTAGTACCAAGAAAAGAGAAAAGTTGGAGACCTATTCTAGACCTGTCCGCTTTAAACACATTCATTATTGTTCCAAAATTCAAAATGCTGACCCTACAGCAACTTCTTCCCATGCTGGGCAAGGGTGTTGGCTGGTAACTCTAGATCTCAAGGAGGCATACCTGCACGTCCCCATACGACCAAATTGCAGAAGATACCTCAGATTTCTTGCAGGATCAGAGCATTATCAATTCTCAGCATTGCCCTTTGGCTTATCTACTGCCCAGAGTGTTCACGAAATGCCTGGCATCAGTAATCGCTCATTGCAGGCTACAGGGAATCCAAATTTATCCATACCTGGATGACTGCCTGATACAAGCGGACAACAAAAGCAAGCTGACACAAGACTTACAAAGAGTCATTTGCTTACTACAAGCCCTGGGATACACAGTCAATTTAAAAAAAGTCAAGACTGATACCATCCCAAACAAGAACATTCTTGGGTGCAGAATTGGACACAGTAAAACAGATGGCATTCCTAACTGCAGAAAAACAAGAACAACTTCCTCTTTACTTCTTGGCATTAACAAAGCAGAACAAACTAACAGCAAGGAAAGTACTGCAGGCCTTGGGCTTCATGGCATCCTGCATTATCCTGGTCCCCCATGCCAGACTGCATATGAGAAAGCTTCAGTGGTACCTAAAAAATTTATGGTCTCAACACAGGCACAGCTTGGAAACCGAAATGCCACTAATCCCATGCCTGAAACAAGAGTTCCTATGGTGGGCTCAGGCATGCCAGTCAAACCCAGGTTTGTCCTTCCACAACATTCAAGCAAGCCAAACCATCACAACGGATGCCTCAGACCTAGGTTGGGGGGCCCACATGCTGGACAAGTGCATTCAAGGCTTATGGACTCCGGACCAGCTGCACCTGCACATAAATCAAAAAGAAATGCTGGCAGTAAAACTAGCAATCCAGAATTTCAGACCATTCCTCAAAGAAGGCCAATTGATGATAAGGACAGACAACACCACAGTCATGTGGTACATCAACAAACAAGGAGGCACTCATTCATACCCACTATGCCGAATGGCTTTGGACCTATGGAATATGGCTCTGAACTACAACATTCAGTTACAGGCAATATTTGTACCGGGAAAAGAAAACATCCTAGCAGACATGTTAAGCAGAACTACCTCAGATGCTCACGAATGGATGCTACACCCGGACATCTTCAAGGCCATTAAAAAAGAAATGGGGAATGCCACAAATAGACCTATTCGCATCCCCACTCAATCACCAGCTCAAGAAATTCTGCACAAGGACATACCACCCACTTGCTTGGAAGGTGGACTCTCTATCCTTCAGTTGGAAAGGCCTTACAGCATATGCATTTCCACCTCTTCCTTTGATTCACAAGGTACTATTGAAAATCAAAGAGGAACGTCCAAGGATAATTCTGATAGCTCCAAATTGGCCAAGACAACATTGGTATCCATTGCTGAGGAGCATGTCTCGGGGGGGGAAACGTGGGCTCTGCCCCTGATTCCTTTGATGTTAACTCAGAGCGACTACAACATCCTGCATCCAAACCTGAAAACTCTGCAACTGACTGCCTGGAACATTACATAAAAACAACTAACCCAGACTTATCCCAAAGGGTTAAAGACATTATCCTTGAGGCCCGCAGACCTTCAACAAGAAGGAACTATGCAGGAAAATGGAAAAGGTTTGTCATGTGGAGTACTGAAAGAGGGAAAGATGAGTCAGATAGATATTGCCAACATCCTGGAGTATTTGGCAGAGCTTCTCCATACAGGCCTGTCCTATTCCTCCATCAAGATACATGCATCAGCTATTTCTGCAGAATACAGCTTCGATCCCCCTGTCTTCTCACATCCTCTACTCAGGCAGTTCCTCAGAGGAATTAAGAATGTAAAACCTCCTAGGAAACCACCCTTACCAGCATGGGACTTGAACTTTGTGCTAGAAAAATTGACACTCCCTCCATTCGAACCAGCAGCAACAGCAGATCTTCAATATCTATCCTGGAAAACTGCTTTCTTACTGGCAATTACTTCAGCAAGAAGGGTTTCGGAACTACAGGCTTTAATGGCAGTACAACCCTTCCTAATCTTCCATCAAGATAGTGTCCATGAGAACTAATCCTACATTTATGCCTAAGGTGGTATCCATAGTGTCTCTAAACCAGGCAATCCACCTACCTACCTTCTTTCCCAATCCACAGAACAGGGGGGAAAGACTGCTGCATACCTTGGATGTACATAGACAGTTGCGCTACTACCTGGACAGAACCAAGAGCAATAGAAAAACTGACCAGCTTCTAGTAGCTTATGCAACAGGAAGGGAAGGAAAAGCAATTTCCAAACAGACAATCTCCAACTGGATAGGAAATTGCATAAGATTCTGTTACTCCTACCATGGAAAGGAAATTCCACAGAACATAAGGCCTCATTCTACAAGGGCTACAGCCACTACCACAGCTTTCTTACGAGGAGTGGCTACCAAGGACATTATTGAGGCGGCTACTTGGACCTCCGTGCATACATTTGGCAAGCATTATAACTTACCTCTATACTCTAGATCCCGAGCAGGGTTTGCCACTGCTGTTTTGCAAGGGATCCTGACTACACCATAATTCTTCTTCCTCCCCCCCTAGTTTGGCTATGGTATTCTACCCATTTGTAAGGACTGCAGATGCATCCTTGAAGGACATAGTACAGTTTTGTACCTACCATAAATGTAGATGTCCGAACAGGATAGCATCTGCAGTCAGGATTACCCACCCTCCTTCCCCTCTGTGGTACTCCTAGGGTATTTACCCACCTAATAGCTAGCTGGGGGGGATCTCTTATGGTGTATTTGTTTGTATATATGTACATACATGCTTATTTTTTGTGGTTGCCTTCTACTTTTTTGGAAACATTGGCATTTACCCAAAATTTTAGCTTTCCAAGAGGGCATCTGGCATCTGGGGCAAGAAACACTGAGGAAAATGGCGTCGGCTGATGCCTTTATACCCGAAGACCAGCAGAGATGACGTCGGGTGAAGTGCGACATCAGCCGAAGCCGGACCCAGACTTTGGAATCCGGCCGACCGAAGGGCTGCCTGACGACAGGACAACCCATTTGTAAGGACTGCAGATGCTATCCTGTTCGGACATCTACATTTATGGTAGGTACAAAACTGTACTTTGTGTACACTTATAAATGTAGATGTTAAGATTGTATTCACTGTTGCAGTCCAGGTTACCCACCCGCCATTCCCCTTTCTTTAGCTTTCCCTTCCTTCACTATACACAGAAGCCTTTGTGGTGTGTTTGCTTTTAGATGACGATAGTTTGTTTCTAAAAGTGCATTTATATAGATTAACTGTTTATACGTGTGTATATGTATGTGTGTGTGTGTGTGTGTATATATATATATATATATATATATATATATATATATATATACATATAAATATATATATATATATATATATATATATATATATGTGTGTGTGTGTGTGTGTATATATATATATATATATATATATATATATATATGTGTGTGTGTATATATATATATATATATATGTGTGTGTATATATATATATATATATATATATATATATGTGTGTGTGTGTATATATATATATATATATATATATGTGTGTGTGTGTGTATATATATATATATATATATAAGTGTGTGTATGTATATATATATATATATATATATATATATATATATATATATATATATATATATATATATATATATATAGATATATATATATATATAGATATATATATAGATAGATATATATAGATATATATATATAGATATATATATATATATATGTATGTGTGTGTGATTTTTATATATATATATATATATATATATATATATATATATATCTATACACACACACTTTTGCTCCCCTTTTGTGGGGGGGGGCACCTGACATCTGGGGCAAGAAAAACTGAATAAAATGGCGTTGGCTGCATGTTTTATACCCCTGACGATGTGATGTCATGGAAGAAAAGACAGCAACCGACGCAGGATCCAAGACTTTGTTATTCAGGCCGATTGAGGGCAACCTGCCAGCAGATTACCCAAATGTAATGACTGCAACAGTGAATACGCTCTAACATCTACATTTATGGTAAGTGTACACAACTGTACTTTCTCTGCACTGCCCTTTGGCTCATCTACTGCACCCAGGGTGTTCACAAAGTGCCTAGCTCCAGTTGTTGTATTTTGCAAGCAAAGAAATGTTCAAATGTACCTGGACGATTGTCTAATTCAGGCAGAAAGCCAGGATATCCTTTTGAATCATCTGGCCTTTGTGCAAAGGGCTCTAACTTGTCTGGGGTACACCATTAACGAAAATAAATCACACTTGGTACCCTGTCAACAAATTATATTCCTGGGAGCAAGCTTGAATATGACTTCCCAGATGGCTTTCTTCACGCCAGAGAAACAAGTTCATTTGGCAACCTACTTCAAACAAGTGGCTGCAAAAACCCTGCTATCTGCAAGACAAATACTGCAAGTGTTGGGGTTCATGGCCTCCTGCATTCTTCTAATTCCATATGCAAGACTGCATGTGAGGAAACTACAGTGGTATCTAAAAAGCCTATGGTGTCAACTTTCTCATGACCTAGAAACAATGATTCCTATCATACCTTGCCTACACCTTCAGTTCCTTTGCTTTCCGAGGCCTGCCACCAAAATAAGGGACTACCTTTCACCACCCCCTGCTGCCCAAACCTTAACAGACGCATCAAACTATGCATGGGGGCTCAACTGGCATTTAAGTGCGTTCAGGGCAAATGTAACCCAAGTCAGATGCACCTGCATATCAATCAAAAAGAAATGTTAGCTGTACAGAATTCTTTGACAGCCTTCAAGGGCCACATTCTTCCAGGACAACTAACGGTAAAGACGGACACCACTGTTATGTGGTACATTAACAAGCGGGTGGGGGTACACATTCTTACCCCCTCTGCAGACTAGCCATGGCATTGTGGAACAAGCCTTAAGCTACCAAGTGCACCTACAAGCTCAATTCACGCCAGGAAAATTAAATACACTGGCAGACGGACTAAGCAGAAACCTCATGGACCCACACGAGTGGAAACTGGAACCAAGGACTTTCAACATGTTGACAAGCAAATGGGAGAGCCCAGATATAGACCTGTTTGCCTCTCCCCAGAACTACCAATTGGACAAATTTTGCACAAGGACTGCCCACAAACAAGCATGGAAAGTGGATGCTCTGTCTTTCAGCTGGAAAAACCTATCCGTCTATGCCTTCCCCCTCTGCCTCTGCTCTCCAAAGTACTACTAAAAGTCAAACCGGACAAACCAAGGATGATTTTGATTGCTCCAGACTGGCCACGCCAACACTGGTACCCCCTCCTGCTCAGTGTCACGGTTATCTTCATGGCACCTGCCTCAGACTCCTTCCCTGCTGTCTCAGCAGGATAACCAGATTCTGCAACCTCAGCTTCTAACACAACCTTGCAGCCTGGCTAATTAATTGAATCTCTCCTTTACCGTCTCTCAGCAAGCATGTCATGGATATCATTTTAGAGGCAAGGAGGTCTAGTACTAGAAAATCTTATGCTGAAAAATGGAAAAGATTCTGTGCCTGGAACCAAACTCGAGATGAGCACAGCATTGCCCAATTCACCTCAGATTTTACAATACTTAACTGAGATGCTTCACAAGGGCATGTCTTTTTCCTCCATTAAAATCCACACCAAAGCCATTTCAGCTCATTATAACACAGAGCCTCCCCTCTTTTGTCATCCACTGCTCAAGCAGTTCCTCAGAGGGGCCTGAAATTTGAGACCACCCAGGAGAGCTCCAACCCCAGCCTGGGACCTTAACTTTGTCTTGGAGAAACTCATTCTAACTCCTTTCGAGACAGCTGCTACTGCAGGCTTTTGGAAAATAGCTTTCCTTTTAGCAGTCACTTCAGCAAGAAGGGTATCTGAATTACAGGCCCTTATGGCAGTGGAGCCTTTAATCATCTTTCATGCGGACAGGGTGTCTTTCAGAACCAATCCATCTTTCATGCCCAAGGTGGTATCCAGTGGGGCTCGTAATCTGTCCATTCATTTGCCAACCTTCTTTCCCAATCCACAGAATAAAGGGGAACGGATACTGCATTCCTTAAATGTGCACAGACAACGTAGCTTCTACTTGGATAGGACTAAACCTCAAAGGAAGTCTGAACTGCTGGTGGCATTTGCTGCAGGGGCAGAGTGGAAGGCTGTTTCAAAGCAAACCATTTCTAAATGGTTAAGCCATTGCATTCATTTCTGCTATAAGCATCCTGGAAAACCTATGCCCCAGGGGATCAGACCTCACTCCACCAGGGCTGCATCTACGTCTACAGCCCTTCTCAGAGGCGTCCCTACCTGGGACATCCTAGAGGCTGCTACTTGGAGTTCTGTACATATTTTCACCAAGCATTATCATTTGTCAATTTTCTCTAAATCCAGAGCTGGCTTTGCCATAGGGCCTTATAGTTGGCCCTAATGCTACCTAAATTCCTCCTCCCAACCATAGCTTTGGGAATCTACCAAAATGTAATGACTGCAACAGTGAAACACTAAGAACGTAGTACAGTTGTGTACACTTACCATAAATGTAGATGTTAGAGTATATTCACTGTTGCAGTCATGGTTTCCTTTCCTCCATTCACCTTTCTCCTCTTTTCTTACATGGGCAATATTGGTATTTATTTTCTACTGTTGGGGATCTTGCACCAAAACCTGGCTCCTAATTGATGGGCTCCTGACAGGTTAGTGTAAGAAAAATGATGTAGTGGTGTCGGCTGCCTTACTTTATACTACTGATGACCCGACGTTAGTCCTCAAGTGACTGCAACAGATGCAGAAATACTAAGCCTCTGGTATTTGGTCCGGCCGAGGGCTACCCTGGCAGGGATAACTCAGATGTGATGATGGCAACAGTGAATACACTCTAACATCTGCAGTTATGGTAAGTGTACACAACTGTACGTTCTGCAGCATCTGCTTCAGCCCTCCAGAGGTACTCATGGCTAAGATTCCAGAACCTCCCCGAGGACTTAAGGCTAAAATCCTGGACGCCCCTCTGGACAACAATGTGCTGTTTGGGAAACAGTCCACTGACTTTTTTAAAAATCTACAAGAAAAAAGCAAAGTACTCCAGAACTTTAAGCACCTGCTGGTGTCACCCATACCGAAGAATTTTAGGAATTGGCCACCTTTGTAAGACTTACTCCACATCCCTTTTCTTCCAGGTCCATGAGAGGGGCCAGCAGACTGAACTCCAAATCCTCTACTGCAGCACAACAACCCAGACAGCCTCTCAGCCCATCTTTCCTGTCTCACCCTTTGGCAATACATCACTTCAGACCAGTGGGTCTTAAACGTTATCCAAAAAGGGTACTTCCTATTCTGGAAAGAGAAGCCACCCATCTTCCCTCCCCAAAAAACAGGCCCATCTCATGCCACAAGTTCTGGCAGATCTTCTACAGCTAGGCACCATAGAACCCATTCCTCCAGGACAAGAAGGAAAAGGGTTTTACTCCCATCTTTTCCTGGTCCCCAAAAAAATAGCCCCTGGAGACCCAGCTTAGATCTGTCCTTTCTAAACCTACATTTTCAGGTACCCCCTTTCAGAATGCTTTCTCTCCCCACCTTGCTGCCTCTCATTCCTGCTAGGGCCTTTGTGGTCACCCTAGACCTAAAGGAAGCCTACCTGTACAATACCCATCAGGAGTTCCCACAGACCATTCCTGCATTTCTCTGGCCCTTCCTCTTATTTAAAATTTTCAGTCTTGCCCTCTGGTTTATCCACAGCCCTCAGAGTCTTTACAAAGTGCCTAACCCCAGCTATTGCCTTCTGTAGAACTCAAGGGATGATGTCCTTCAAGGATGCATCTGCAGTCCTTACAAATGGGTTGTCCTGTTGTCAGGCAGCCCTTCGGTCGGCCGGATTCCAAAGTCTGGGTCTGGCCTTGGCTGGTGTCGCACTTCACCCGACGTCATCTCTGTTGGTCTTCGGGTATAAAGGCATCAGCCGACGCCATTTTCCTCAGTCTTTCTTGCCGCGTGGCGCCCGAAGCAGAAGCTGTTCGCAAGTGCCGGTCGGTCAGATCCAGAGATTACTACTACCGAATACTACTTCGAAGACTTTTAAAAAGCTAAGTACCCCGTTGGGGACTCTTTCTTGCCTCAGCCGATGTCATAAAAAGTGAATAACTGTTTAACTTGTGGGAAACAAATACCTCATAAAGATTTCCACTCTTACTGCTTACCTTGTTTAGGCCCAGACCACGACATAGCAGCCTGTTTAGCCTGTGCTTCCTTCAACCGACGAACGCTTAGGCGTCGGTCGGAGTTTGCTGAACAGTTTTTCGGCTCAGATTTTGCGTACATTATGCCGTCGGATCCTCCGACTTCTCAAATTGTTAAGAAACGCAAAGAAAAAGACCAACACTCGCGGTTCGCGGTTTCGGCCGAAACCACGGTTAAGCAAACCGCGAATGTCTCTGTTTCGGCCGAAACCGAGCAAACGGGTCAATCTTCAGCCGAATCCATGACTACTACCGAGGCCCCTGCTACCCTAGTTGAATCGGCCTCTGAAATTTTGCCTACTAATGTGGTTACTCTAGAATTATCGGACACCATCCCTTTGGATGTCTCTACCCCAGCACGTGGTGCTGCTAGGCCCCCTGCAGCCATGTCTATAAAGGCCTTTGCCAGGGCTAAAGCAGCCAAAACTGCTAAGTCTGTGCCTGTTAAGCCCCCCTCTCACAGGCCCAGTTCCAGTTCCCAATTGCTTACTCTGGCAGAGGATCTCATCTCATTAATAAGAGGATCCCAATCTCACCCAGACAGGGCCTCTCAACCTCCAGAAAAGAGACCTAGAGCAGAGCCCCCTGAGCCAGTGTCCTCAGATGACTCTTCTGATTCAGACAATACAGACCATCCAGAGGCTCCTTTTTCTACTTATGAAGATTCCGATGCTGAAGAATCTATACCTTCTGCCTCTCCACCAGAGGAATTTTCCTTTGGGGAAACCTTACATGCCATGAGAGAGCAATTCCAATGGCAGGGACAAGATTTCTCAGATTCAAGAAAAAGGCTTAGGACCTTTCTACACTTACCGCAACATAGGCCCTTAGCTATACCTCCAGTTCTTCCTGTTGTGGATGATGCATTTAATGATGCTTGCACTGCTCCTGATACTTTACCTCCAGCCCCTGCCAAGCCCGATAGGTTTTATAGGGTACCGGACACTCATCACCACTTATACAAGGCTCCTCTTGCAGATCCTGAGACTATCTCCCAGGGGCCTAAGGCAGTAGCTTCGACCTCAGCGAAAAACCCTCTCCCTTCTGAAAGGGAATCCAGGTCCTTCGAGAGATGGGGTAAAAAAGTATACACCTCTGCCACTCTCTCAGCTAGAGCTTTGAACTGTCAGTTTCATATGATCCAATACCAAGAGTTTATGCTTGATCATTTAACTAAGAAACTGTCCTCTGATGATTCCTTAGATAAGAAATATGTTTTAGAAATGGTGAATAAAATTCAGCAGGTTAGTAACCATTCTTTAAAATGTGGCTATGATGCACTGGAGGCTTCATTTAGATCAGCCATGACTGGCACAGTTATAAGAAGGCATGCATGGTTGAAAGAGCAGGTCTTGCCGGATCATGTTAAAACAAAGCTATTAGATGCTCCTATGGATAAGGTCAGTCTATTTGGTCCTCCTGCCCAACAAGTAATGAAGAAAATGGAAGAGAAGGCAAAATCTGTACAAACAGTTAAAGATTTCTTACAGGTTCAGCCCCCAAGGTTTAGCAGGAACTGGCCTTCCAAAAATTGGTCCTTTCCAGACTCCTCTAAATCTCAGAGAGGCAGGAATAGGCGTTCCAGAGGCAGAAATCAATCCAGAGGAGGTGCCTACAGAGGACGTCAGTGGCAAGGCAATAACCAACGAGGCACAGACACAATCACTACCACTGCAACAGGACAATCACAGTGACTTGGCTCTGACACCGCCTACCAGGGAACAAATAGCAGCACCCTTAGGCGGAAAGTTAGCCTTATTTTCAAAAAATTGGCACTATATCACAAGAGACAAGTGGATTTTGCAAACTATAGACCAAGGCTACAGGTTTCATTTCCACACCTTACCAGTAAAAAGTGGAATGCCAAACCTACCACCAAATCAAAAGACAGAAGCCCTGAAACAAATAGCTCAATTAACAAAGATGAAAGCTGTGGAAAGGGTACCACCTACAGAACAGGGCAAAGGATTTTACTCCAGACTTTTCCTAGTACCAAGAAAAGAGAAAAATTGGAGACCTATTCTCGACCTGTCCGTTTTAAACACATTCATCATTGTTCCAAAATTCAAAATGCTGACCCTACAGCAACTTCTTCCCATGCTGGGCAAGGAGTGTTGGCTGGTAACTCTAGATCTCAAGGAGGCATACCTGCACGTCCCCATACGACCAAATTGCAGAAGATACCTCAGATTTCTTGCAGGATCAGAGCATTATCAATTCTCAGCATTGCCCTTTGGCTTATCTACTGCGCCCAGAGTGTTCACGAAATGCCTGGCATCAGTAATTGCTCATTGCAGGCTACAGGGAATCCAAATTTACCCATACCTGGACGACTGCCTGATACAAGCGGACAACAAAAGCAAGCTGACACAAGACTTACAAAGAGTCATTTGCTTACTACAAGGCCTGGGATACACAGTCAATTTAAAAAAGTCAAGACTGATGCCATCCCAAACAAGAGCATTCTTGGGTGCAGAATTGGACACAGTAAAACAGATGGCATTCCTAACTGCAGAAAAACAAGAACAACTTCCTCTTTACTTCTTGGCATTAACAAAGCAGAACAAACTAACAGCAAGGAAAGTACTGCAGGCATTGGGCTTCATGGCATCCTGCATAATCCTGGTCCCCCATGCCAGACTGCATATGAGAAAGCTACAGTGGTACCTAAAGAATTTATGGTCTCAACACAGGCACAGCTTAGAAACAGAAATACCACTAATCCCATGCCTGAAACAAGAATTCCTATGGTGGGCTCAAGCATGCCAGGCAAACCCAGGTTTGCCCTTCCACAACATTCAAGCAAGCCAAACCATCACAACGGACGCCTCAGACCTAGGTTGGGGGGCCCACATGTTGGACAAATGCATTCAAGCCTTATGGACTCCAGATCAGCTGCACCTGCACATAAATCAAAAAGAAATGCTGGCAGTAAAACTAGCAATCCAGAATTTCAGACCATTCCTCAAAGAAGGCAAATTGATGATAAGGACAGACAACACCACAGTCATGTGGTACATCAACAAACAGGGAGGCACTCATTCATACCCCCTATGTCGAATGGCTCTGGACCTATGGAACATGGCTCTGAGCTACAACATTCAGTTACAGGCAATATTTGTACCGGGAAAAGAGAACATCCTAGCAGACATGTTAAGCAGAACTACCTCGGATGCTCACGAATGGATGCTACACCCGGACATCTTCAAGGCCATCACAAAGAAATGGGGAATGCCACAAATAGACCTATTTGCATCCCCACTCAATCACCAGCTCAAGAAATTCTGCACAAGGACATACCACCCACTTGCTTGGAAGGTGGACTCTCTGTCCTTCAGTTGGAAAGGCCTGCCAGCATATGCATTTCCACCTCTTCCTTTGATGCACAAGGTACTACTGAAAATCAAAGAGGAACGTCCAAGGATAATTCTGATAGCTCCAAATTGGCCAAGACAACATTGGTATCCATTGCTGAGGAGCATGTCTCGGGGGCGAACTTGGACACTACCCCTGATTCCTTTGATGTTAACTCAGAGCGACTACAACATCCTGCATCCAAACCTGAAAACTCTGCAAATGACTGCCTGGAACATTACATAGGAGCAACTAACCCAGATTTATCCCAAAGGGTTAAAGACATTATCCTTGAGGCCCGCAGACCTTCAACAAGAAGGAACTATGCAGGAAAATGGAAAAGGTTTGTCATTTGGTGTACTGAAAGAGGGAAAGATGTGTCAAAGATAGATATTGCCAACATCCTGGAGTATTTGGCAGAGCTTCTCCATACAGGCCTGTCCTATTCCTCCATCAAGATACATGCATCAGCTATTTCTGCAGAATACAGCTTGATCCCCTGTCTTCTCACATCCTCTACTCAGGCAGTTCCTCAGAGGAATCAAGAATGTAAAACCTCCTAGGAAACCACCATTACCAGCATGGGACTTGAACTTTGTGCTAGAAAAATTGACACTCCCTCCATTCGAACCAGCAGCAACAGCAGATCTTCAACTCCTGGAAAACTGCTTTCCTACTGGCAATTACTTCAGCAAGAAGGGTTTCGGAACTACAGGCCTTAATGGCAGTACAACCCTTCCTGATCTTCCATTAAGATAGAGTGTCCATGAGAACTAATCCTACATTTATGCCTAAGGTGGTATCCAGAGTGTCTCTAAACCAGGCAATCCACCTACCTACCTTCTTCCCCAATCCACAGAACAGGGGGGAAAGACTGCTGCATACCTTGGATGTACATAGACAGTTGCGCTACTACCTGGACAGAACCAAGGGTAATAGAAAAACTGACCAGCTTCTAGTAGCTTATGCAACAGGAAGGGAAGGAAAAGCAATTTCCAAACAGACAATCTCCAAGTGGATAGGAAATTGCATAAGATTCTGTTACTCCTACCATGGAAAGCAAATTCCACAGAACATAAGGCCTCATTCTACAAGGGCTACAGCCACTACCACAGCTTTCTTACGAGGAGTGGCTACCAAGGACATTATTGAGGCTGCTACTTGGACCTCCGTGCATACATTTGCCAAGCATTATAACTTACCTCTATACTCTAGATCCCGAGCAGGGTTTGCCACTGCTGTTTTGCAAGGGATCCTAACTACACCATAATTCTTCTTCCTCCTCCCCTAGTTTGGCTATGGTATTCTACCCATTTGTAAGGACTGCAGATGCATCCTTGAAGGACATAGTACAGTTTTGTACCTACCATAAATGTAGATGTCCGAACAGGATAGCATCTGCAGTCAGGATTACCCTCCCTCCTTCCCCTCTGTGGTACTCCTAGGGTATTTACCCACCTAATAGCTAGCTGGGGGGGATCTCTTATGGTGTATTTGTTTGTATATATATGTACATACTTGCTTATTTTTTGTGTTTGCCTTCTACCTTTTTGGAAACATTGGCATTTATCCAAAAATTTAGCTTCCCAAGAGGGCAACTGGCATCTGGGGCAAGAAACACTGAGGAAAATGGCGTCGGCTGATGCCTTTATACCCGAAGACCAGCAGAGATGACGTCGGGTGAAGTGCGACACCAGCCGAGGCCAGACCCAGACTTTGGAATCCGGCCGACCGAAGGGCTGCCTGACGACAGGACAACCCATTTGTAAGGACTGCAGATGCTATCCTGTTCGGACATCTACATTTATGGTAGGTACAAAACTGTACTTTCTTCATGTTTCACTTTTGCAGTCATTACATTTGGGTAATCTGCTGGCAGGTTGCCCTCTGTCGGCCTGAATAACAAAGTCTTGGGTCCTGCGTCGGTTGCTGTCTCCTTCTTCCATGACGTCAGGTCGTTGGGGGTATAAATACGCAGCCGAAGCTATTTTATTCAGTTTTTTTTGGGTCCTGTCTGTTGCTGTCCCTTCTATGATGTCAGGTCGTCAGGGGTATAAAACATGCAGCCGACACCATTACATCAGTCTTTCTTGCCGTGCGGTGCCTGAAGCAGAAGCAGTTCGCAAGTGCCTGCCGGCCAACTCCTGAAATATTCGTTTGAGTTTCAGAACCGAAGTCTTCAACTAAAGCCAAGTACCCCATTGGACAAACTCTTTCTTGCTCCTTACTGATGTCCGTAAAAGTTAATTGCATTACTTGTGGAAAGAAAATACTTCAAAGATTTTCATTCGCCCTGTATTCTTTGCCTAGGCCATGACCACGACGTACCGTGCTGTCGGTTTTGTGCTTTATTTAATCAGTGCACTATCAGTCTGTATAGTTTCGCCTCCAAAGTATTTTGGTTCTCTGTTTAATTATCCGTAAATGTCGGTTAGCCATCTGACTACCGGGATTCCGAAAAAGCGCAAGGATAAAGACAGGCTGCCGAGGTCCAAAACTGCCGACGACGCTTCTACGCCAATTGCCTGTTCGCCGGTACTCGGTGAGGCACTTTTGCAGCCCCTGATACCCTCTACTTCTAATTCGCAGGCCTGTACAGAGACCCTTTCGGAGTCCGGTATGCCGCGAGATGCTTCACCTGTGGAACCTGCAGATATCTCTAGCTTGGATGGGTCTGGAGCCGCTGTGCAGGCAACGGCTTCTGAGGGTGTATTCAAGCCTACAAATTTGCATATTAAACCAATGCCGCCTCCTTTTAGGCCTAAATCTTAAACCATGTAAAAAAACAACGCCCAGGCCGCATGCTTAGGCCTGTATGCCTAAAAAACAAATAAGAATAGCTGAAGATCTTATAATTATAATCAGGGGAAGCCATCCTCCCCCTTCTAAGAGACCTAGGACTGATGTTTGAGTCTTCTGACCAGGATTCTGATTTTTCTGATTCTTCTGACCTGGATTTGCTCTTAACTACTTATCAGGATTCTGATGCAGAGGACTCTATTCCCTCTGTTTCCCGTCCAGAGGATTTTTCTTTTGGTGAAACCTTACATACTCTAAGGGAGCATTTCCACTGGAAAGCCAGGATTTTTCAGATTAAAAAAAAAAGGCTTGGGGATTTCTTACTCCTGCCTCAGCATAGGCCTTTAGCTGTTCCTCCTGTACTAGACATTGTTGTTGATGTTTTTTTTGGAATCTAGGTTGGCCCCTGATTCTTTGCCTCCTGCTCCCAGAAAACCTGACCGATATTACAGGGTTCCTGATTCACACAAGTTCCTTTTTAAAAATCCTGTTGCAGATCTAGAGACCATTTCACAGGGACCCAAGGGCATTAAGGCTTCTACTGCTAAAAATCCTACCCCTTTGATAGAGACTCCAGGGCGCTGGATAGATGGGTAAGAAGGTTTACACTTCTGCAACCTTGGCCATTAGGGCTGTAAATTGCCAGTTTCGTATGTTAAAGTATCAGCAATATGTTATTGGATTGCTTAAACAGAAAATAATGATTCCTGACTGTGCGGAAAATAAAGAATGACAGGATTTAATGCATTCTGCTGAACAGGTTGGGAAACATACTTTGCAATGTGGATTTTATTCTTTAGTCTGAGGCCTCTTAAAGGACTGCTGTTACTGGTTCTGTGCTCAGGCATGCTTGGCTTTAGGAGCAATCTTTACCTGGTCATGTTAAAGCTAAATTGTTGGATGCTCCCTTAAATCAGGACCGCCTGTTTGGCAACAAAGCTGAGGAAGTTCTTAAAAAGATGGAAGATAAAGCTAAATCTGTGCAAACTGATAAATTTCTTACAAGTTCAGCTTCCTAGATTTAGTAGGCACTGGCCCTCTTAGAATTGGTCCCTCAAGCCAAACCCAGACATAGCAGACCCCATGATGTTCATCGTGCATACAGCTGCAGTAATCACAGATGGGTTTTCAGCCGTCAGGCGGTCCCTCGGTCGGCCGAATTCCAAAGTCTTGGTGCGGCGTCTGTTGTTGTCGCTTACTCTTCTGACGTCAGTAAGGCCAGAGTATGTAAGACACAGCCGACGCCATGTTCTTCAGGTTTTTTTGCCGCGCGGTGCCCGAAGCAGCAGCAGTTCGCAAGTGCCGGTCGGCCAGCTCCTGAATTACGAAAAAATTGGAACCGAAGTCTTCTTTAAAGCTAAGTACCCGTTGAAACTTTTCTTGCCTCAGACCGATGTCAGAAAAAGTTAATAATTGTATTTCTTGTGGGAAGCAAATACCGCATAAGGATTTCCATTCCCGTTGCATACCTTGTTTGGGCCCAGACCACGACGTCTCGGGCTGTCGCTTTTGCACTACCTTTAATAAACGCACTATCAAGCGTCGGGCGGAGTTCGCCCAACACTACTTTGGTAAAGCTTTTGATTATAAGATGTCGTCGGACACTCCGACTACCGTTTTGTCCAAAAAACGCAAGGAAAAGGACCGATACGCGAGACCCGCGGTCCCCGCTGACACCACGCCAAAACAGGCTACACGTGGTCCGGTTCTCAGCGAGACGCCTTTGCAGTCCCTGGCTACCGACACTCCTTTGGCGGTGTTCTCTGTACCAGAGACCGCTGGGTCCTCGGTCCTTTCCCAGACTACAACCGAAGCCCCTGCCAATGTCGAGCCTACTAATGTGGACAGGTCCACCTCCACCCATGGTGTATTTAGGCCCTCATCTTCTTTTTCAATAAAGGCTTTTACTAAATCCAAAGCAGCCAGGCATCCCACGAGGCCTGTTGCACAGGGCCCATCTCCTGGACCCATGCCTAAGAAACAGATGCTTAAAATGGTTGAGGATTTAATTACTCTTATCAGAGGTTCTCAGCCCTCTCCTGACAGAGACCCATAGTGGAGGAAGAATCTCCCTCTTCTGATCGGGGATCCATTTTATCAGAACATTCTGATTCAGAGGAACACTCTTACTCCCCTTTTGAGGATTCGGATGCAGAACAGTCCATTCCTTCTGTATCCCCTCCTGAGGATTTTTCTTTTGGGGAAACCTTGCACACTTTGAGGGAACACTTCCATTGGGAAGGCCAAGACTTTTCAGATTCCAAGAAAAGACTTAGGGAATTTCTTTGGTTACCTCAGCACAGACCTCTGGCTATACCCCCTGTTTTGGATGTACTGGATGATGTCTATTCGGAGGCTTGCCTTAACCCTGATTCTCTGCCTCCTGCACCAGTAAAACCTGATAGGTATTACAGAGTACCCAGCTCTCACCAATTTCTCTACAAAGGCCATAATGCTGACCCTGAAACCATTTCACAAGGCCCCAAGGGATTAAAGGCCTCCACTGCCAAGAATCCACTCCTGCAGAAAGGGAATCCAGATCTCTAGAAAGGTGGGGTAAGAAGGTATATACCTCGGCCACCCTAGCCATGAGGGCCTTAAACTGTCAGTTTCATATGATTAAATATCAACAGTACCTGTTATCACAATTAAGGAACAAAATGTCTCAACCTGAACAACCAGATTTAAGAGTTACAGGATATGATGCATAGTGCGGAGCAAGTGGGTAAACACACCTTACAATGTGGTTATGATGCCCTAGAGGCTTCCAGTAGAGCGGCTGCTACAGGATCAGTCATTCGCAGGCATGCCTGGCTTAGGGAACAAAATTTACCTGATCATGTGAAAGCTAAACTTCTTGATGCTCCTTTACAAAAGGATGTATTATTTGGTACTAATGCTGAGGACATACTACGGAAAATGGAAGAAAAAGCCAAATCTATGCAAACTGTCAAGGCTTTCTTACAGGTCCAACCACCACGTTTAGCAGAAATTGACCTTCAAAAAACTGGTCCTTTCCAGCCACTGACAAGCCCCAAAGAGGTAGATACAGACGCACAAGGGGCAGAGGGCAATCACAAGGATCATATAGAGGCAGACAATGGCAATCTCCAGCACCAAGAGGTGGTGAAGACAGTGCACAACAATACAGGAAGCAAACCCAATGACTCCCTCATTTCCATGCCAAGCAAGTCTCAGCTGACAGCACCTTTGGGAGGCAACTACCATTATTTGCAAGCAATTGGCATATTGTCACAACAGACAAATGGATACTGGACATTATAAACAGAGGCTACAAATTTCAATTTCACACTCTACCAAAAATGAGAGGCATGCCAAACCTGCCACAAAATCAAAGGGCAGAGGCACAACTGCAAATTTCAAAGCTCCTAAACATGAGAGCTATACAAAAGGTACCTACACACCAACAAGGTCAAGGTTTTTATTCAAGACTTTTTCTGGTACCAAGGAAAGGAACCGACTGGAGACCCATTTTGGACTTATCCATCCTAAACACATTCCTACTCGTGCCAAAATTCAAGATGCTCATATTACAGCAACTTCTTCCCATGCTGGGCAAGGAGTTTTGGCTGGTAACATTGGACCTCAAGGAGGCATACCTGCATGTCCCAATCAGACAAAGCTGCAGAAGATACCTCAGATGTTCATCGTGCATACAGCTGCAGTAATCACAGATGGGTTTTCAGCCGTCAGGCGGTCCCTCTGTCGGCAGTCAGGCGGTCCCTCGGTCGGCCGAATTCCAAAGTCTTGGTCCGGCGTCGGTTGTTGTCGCTTACTCTTCTGACGTCAGGAAGGCCAGAGTATATAAGACACAGCCGACGCCATGTTCTTCAGTCTTTTTTGCCGCACGGTGCCCGAAGCAGAAGCAGTTCGCAAGTGCCGGTCGGCCAGCTCCTGATTTACGAAAATATTTGGAACCGAAGTCTTCATTAAAGCTAAGTACCCCGTTGGGGAAACTTTTCTTGCCTCAGACCGATGTCAGAGAAAGTTAATAATTGTATTTCTTGTGGGAAGCAAATACCGCATAAGGATTTCCATTCCCTTTGCATACCTTGTTTGGGCCCAGACCACGACGTCTCGGGCTGTCGCTTTTGCGCTACCTTCAATAAGCACTATCAAGCGTCGGGCGGAGTTCGCCCAACACTTTTTGGTAGAGCTTTTGACTATAAAATGTCGCCGGACTCTCCGACTACCGCTTTATCCAAAACGCAAGGAAAAGACCGACACGCGAGGCCGCGGTCTCCACCGACACCACGCAAACAGGCTACACGTGGTCCGGTTCTCAGCGAGACGCCTTTGCAGTCCCTGACTACCGGCGACACTCCTTTGGCGGTGTCTTCTGTACCGAGACCACTGGGTCATCGGCCCTTTCCCAGACTGCAACCAAGCCCGGCTTATGTCGAGCCTACTAATGTGGACAGATCCACCTCCACCCATGGTGTATTTAGGCCTTCATCTTCTTTTCTATTAAGGCCTTTACTAAATCCAAAGCAGCCAGGCATCACACTAGGCCTGCTGCTCAAGGCCCATCTCCTGGACCCATGCCTAAGAAACAGATGCTTAAAATGGCTGAGGATCTAATAACTCTCATCAGAGGTTCTCAGCCCCTCCTGACAAGAGACCCAGAGTGGAGGAAGAATCCTCTTCTGATCAGGGATCCATTTTATCAGAGCATTCTGATGCAGAGGAACACTCTTACTCCCCTTTTGAGGATTCGGATGCAGAACAGTCCATTCCTTCTGTATCCCCCCCTGAGGATTTTTCTTTTGGGGAAACCTTGCACACCTTGAGGGAACACTTCCATTGGGAAGGCCAAGACTTTTCAGATTCCAAGAAAAGACTTAGGGAATTTCTTTGGTTACCTCAGCACAGACCTCTGGCTATACCCCCTGTTTTGGAGGTACTGGATGATGTCTATTTGGAGGCTTGTCTTAATCCTGATTCTCTGCCTCCTGCACCAGTAAAGCCTGATAGATATTACAGAGTACCCAGTTCTCACCAATTTCCTTACAAAGGCCATAATGCTGACCCTGAAACCATTTCACAAGGCCCTAAGGGATTAAAGGCCTCCACTGCCAAGAATCCACTTCCTGCAGAAAGGGAATCTAGATCTCTAGAAAGGTGGGGTAAGAAGGTATATACCTCGGCCACCCTAGCCATGAGGGCCTTAAACTGCCAGTTTCATATGATTAAATATCAACAGTTCCTGTTATCACAATTAAAAAACAAAATGTCTCAACCTGAACAACCAGATTTAAAAGGATATGATGCATAGTGCGGAACAAGTGGGTAAACACACCTTACAATGTGGTTATGATGCGCTAGAGGCCTCCAGTAGAGCGGCTGCTACAGGATCAGTCATTCGCAGACATGCCTGGCTTGGGGAACAAAATTTGCCTGATCATGTGAAAGCTAAACTTCTTGATGCTCCTTTACAAAAGGATGTACTTTTTGGTACTAATGCTGAGGATATACTACGAAAAATGGAAGACAAAGCCAAATCTATGCAAACTGTCAAAGCTTTCTTACAGGTCCAGCCACCACGATTTAGCAGGAATTGGCCTTCAAAAAACTGGTCTTTTCCAGCCACTGACAAGCCCCAAAGAGGTAGATACAGACGCACAAGGGGCAGAGGGCAGTCACAAGGATCATATAGAGGCAGACAATGGCAATCTCCAGCACCAAGAGGTGGTGAAGACAGTGCACAACAATACAGGAAGCAAACCCAATGACTCCCTCATTTCCATGCCAAGCAAGTCTCAGCTGGCAGCTCCTTTGGGAGGGAAACTAGCATTATTTGCAAACAATTGGCATATTGTCACAACAGACAAATGGATTCTGGACATTAGAAACAGAGGCTACAAATTTCAATTTCACACTCTTCCAAAAATGAGAGGCATGCCAAACCTACCACAAAATCAAAGGGTAGAGGCACAACTGCAAATTTCAAAGCTCCTAAACATGAGAGCTATACAAAAGGTACCTACGCACCAACAAGGTCAAGGTTTTTATTCAAGACTCTTCCTGGTACCAAGAAAAGGAACCGACTGGAGACCCATTCTGGACTTATCCATCCTAAACACATTTCTACTGCACCAAAATTCAAGATGCTCACATTACAGCAACTTCTTCCCATGCTGGGCAAGGAGTTTTGGCTGGTAACATTGGACCTCAAGGAGGCATACCTGCATGTCCCAATCAGACAAAGCTGCAGAAGATACCTCAGATTTCTTGCAGGTTCAATCCACTATCAATTCTCTGCATTGCCCTTTGGCTTATCTACTGCGCCCAGAGTATTCACAAAGTGCCTGGCATCAGTGATTGCCTATTGCAGACTTCAAGGGATACAAATTTACCCTTATCTGGACGACTGCCTGATCCAAGCGGACAGCAAACAAATACTACTGGAACATCTGGCATATGTGACACTGTTACTGCTTTCTCTGGGATACACCATCAACAAGGAGAAATCAAGGCTAACACCATCTCAGAAAATTACCTTCCTGGGTGCCAGCTTGGACACAAACACCCAGATGGCATACCTTACATCAGAAAAACAAGGGCAATTATCTCAGTACTACAAAACACTAGCAAAAAGTACCAGGCTTACTGCAAGGAAAATCCTGCAGGCTCTGGGATTCATGGCATCTTGCATTCTTCTAATCCCATGTGCAAAGCTGCATATGAGGAAACTTCAATGGTACCTAAAAAATCTATGGTCTCAACACAGTCACAGCTTGGAAGCAATTATACCAATAATTCCATGTCTGCAAAAGGAATTTCTATGGTGGGCCCAAGCATGTCAAGTAAACACAGGCCTTCCATTCTGCAAGCCTCAAGCAGAACAAGTCATAACCACAGACTCCTCAGATTACGCCTGGGGGGCGCACATGAAGGACAGGTGCATTCAGGGCAGATGGTCCCAAAAGGAAAAGCACCTTCACATCAATCAAAAAGAAATGCTAGCAGTAATAAATGCAATTACAGCTTTCAAGGACTTCCTGCATCCAGGACAATTACTGATAAGAACAGACAACACCACAGTAATGTGGTACATAAACAAGGAGGAACACACTCATACCGCTTGTGCAGACTAGCCATGACTCTTTGGAACTTGGCTCTGGAAAGACAAATCGAACTTCAAGCACAGTACTTGCCAGGACTGGAAAACACACACACTGGCAGACACACTGAGCAGGAATATGACAGATCCACACGAATGGAAGCTGCATCCACAGGTGTTTACGGAGATAATCCAAGCGTGGGGGAGGCCAGACATAGATCTCTTTGCCTCCCACAGGAACCATCAATTGAAAAAGTTTTGTTCAAGGACCTTCCATCCAAAGGCCTGGAAAGTGGACGCCCTTTCATTCAGTTGGGCAACATGGACAGTTTATGCATTCCCACCTCTGCCTCTTCTGCCCAAGGTGCTTTTGAAAGCAAGAACAGACAAACCGAGGATGATACTGATTGCTCCAGACTGGCCAAGGCAACACTGGTATCCACTCCTGAGGAGCCTAACACATACTCCTCCCTGGTCCCTGCCTCTAATACCTCTTCTGCTGACGCAGAACAGCTACAAAACCCCTCACAGTCAGCTGAAAACACTCAACCTCGCTGCGTGGAAAATTCCTTAACACCACATCAGACTCTACTCTCCAAGGAGGTGCAGGATGTCATTTTGGAGGCCAGAAGACCATCTACAAGAAAAGCTTACTCCGCAAAATGGAAGCGGTTTTGCTGCTGGAATGAGAAAAGAAGACAAGACCCTAGAAAATTGAACTTGCCTCAGGTTTTACAGTACCTAGCTGAACAGTGGACTTTCATTTTCTTCCATTAAAATACACGCCTCAGCCATTTCTGCAGAATTCAACACGGATCCTCCTTTATTCTCTCACCCTCTCTTACGGCAGTTCCTCAGAGGGGCTAAGAATATAAGACCTCCAAGGAAGCAACCAATACCAGCCTGGGACCTTAATTACATACTAGAAAAATTAACATTGCCTCCCTTTGAACCTGCTGCCTCAACAGATCTGCAATATTTGTCCTGGAAAACAGCTTTCCTTCTGGCCATCACTTCAGCTCGTAGGGTTTCTGAACTACAGGCCCTCATGGCGGTGCAGCCCTTCCTCATCTTCCATCAGGATAGGGTTTCCCTGCGTACTAATCCATCTTTTATGCCAAAAGTGGTATCCAGGGTAGCCTTAAACCAAGCCATACACCTACCTACCTTTTATCCTAACCCTCAAAACAAAGGGGAAAGGCTGCTTCACTCTTTAGACATCCATAGGCAGCTACGTTACTATTTGGACAGAACAAAGTCCTTCAGGAAATCAGAACAACTTTTTGTGTCCTGTGCCGTAGGGGCTCAAGGGAAACCAGTTACCAAACAGACCATTTCCAAGTGGATTGGCCACTCCATACGATTTTGTTACTCCTATCATGGGAAATCTGTCCCTACTGGTATCAGATCTCACTCCACCAGGGCCACAGCCACCTCTACAGCCTTCCTCAGAGGTGTGCCTACTAAGGATATTTTGGAGGCAGCCACTTGGAGTTCTGTACATACCTTCACAAAACACTACCACCTGCCCTTATACTCCAGAACAAGATCAGGCTTCGCCACTGCTGTTTTGCAGGGCATTCTGGCTCAACCCAGTTCCTCATAGTACCTACCACCCTATGCATAGCTTTGGGACTCTACCCATCTGTGATTACTGCAGCTGTATGCACGATGAACATAGTACAGTTTTGTACCTACCATAAATGTAGATGTTCGAGTGCTAATACAGCTGCAGTACAGGTTTCCTCCCTCCTTCCCCTCTTGGTTAGGGCATGGGGCCTAACAACCTCTTCATACCTCCTGACTGGGTTATCCTGTTATGTTTTATTTGCTTGCTTACACTGATTTTGCATTACATTGCATTGCTTGCATATGTGGATAAGCTTTACTTATGTATTGCCTTCCTTTTGGGGGCACCTGACATCTGGGGCAAGAAAGACTGAAGAACATGGCGTCGGCTGTGTCTTATATACTCTGGCCTTCCTGACGTCAGAAGAGTAAGCGACGACAACCGACGCCGGACCAAGACTTTGGAATTCGGCTTACCGAGGGACCGCCTGACGGCTGAAAACCCATCTGTGATTACTGCAGCTGTATTAGCACTCTAACATCTACATTTATGGTAGGTACAAAACTGTACTTTCAGCTATGCAGTCTATCCCTGCTGATATGGGACTTAGCTTCCCGGCTCAACTTAGTCCTGCAGGCGGTCTAGATCCCCTCACAGGGCAACCACCAAGCAGATCTCTTGTGCAGGACCTCCTCGCCTCAACACGAATGGATCTGAGCAAGGGAGGTGGTCTTAGACATAGTCCACCAGTGGGGTGCTCCAGAAATGGACCCCTTTTCCTCCCCCTGGAACAGGCAGCTGCAGAACTTCTGCTCAAAAAGCCACTCCCCTGTAGCATGGAGAGTGGACGCTTTCAGAATCTCTTGGGAGAGGAAGTTCCTTTATGCCCCCCCCCCCCCCCCCCAAATTCCCACTGATTCTGAAATTACTTTTGAAAATTCAGATGGACAAACCAAAAATCTTTAGCGACTCCCTACTGGCCAAGGCAGCACTTGTTCCCCCTACTTCACAAACAAGCCAAGTGCAATCTCTCAAAGTTACCCTACAAGGTGTACCTGCTGTCACAAGACAAAGGAATTCTCCGACACCCACAGGTACATATGTCTGACTCTGTGGGTGCTATACTTTTGATTCCTTTCAGACACCACTACGCAGAAGACGTGCTTTCAGTCCTAAGGGAGGCAAGGAAACGTACTACCAGAAAATATTACCTGGCTAAATGCCAAAATGGTGTCTGCAAAAGGGAAGGGACCCCAGCTCTGCCAAGGTTCCCCTGGTTCTAAACTAGTATCAGTTAAGTCACCTTTCTTATTTTTCTGTAAAAAGTACACCTCTCTGCCATATCAGCCTGCCTGCCCCTTGATCCCCCCTTGCTGGCCAGGCTCGACATAAAGGTCTTCCTTTAAAAGGGGTCTTGCACATGAGACCACCTAGGAAACCTGTCTCTCCGCCTTGGGACCATAACTACATCTTAGAGAAATTGACTCACCATCCCTTTGAACCTGCAGGGCCTTCCTCCTTACAGATGTGTTCATGGAAGTTTGTCCTTCTGGTGGCTGTCACTTCAGCCAGAAGAGTGTCATAACTGCAGGCTCTAATGGCCAGTCCTACCATACAGTCTTCCACAAAGACAGGGTGTCATTGTGAACCAACCCCTGCTTTATTCCTAAAGTGGCCAATTATTTCTTTTGACCACTCCATTAATCTGTCCACCGTTCTTCCCTCACCCACTAACGAAGGGTAGAAGATACTGCACTCCCTGGATGTGCACAGCCAACTTAGTCTACCTGGTGAAGACCAAGGCCATCAGAAAGACTAACCAGTTCTTTGTCTCCTTCAACCTAGGAGCCCTGGGCAAGGCAGTCTCCAAGCAAATCATTGCATGCTGGATCAGGAATGGTATTTCCTTCTGCTACTCTCACCATGGAAAGGAACCCTCAAGGGGAATCGAGGCCCATTTCACTACAGCCGAGGCCACCTCAAGGGCCTTTATGAAAGGCCTAGACACAGTATCCATTTTGGAAGCAGCCATCTGGGCCACTATCCACACCTTCAGCAAGCATTACAAATTGGACCACGTTTCCAGAGCTAGGACAGGATTCGCCAGAGATATCCTGCAGGGTCTTGTAGAACCCACTGTGTCTACCACCATCATCTCATCCTCTTAAGTTGTGGTACGATCCCACCTAAAATACTGCAACATAGGAATAGAAGGCATAGAATAGTTGTGTAAAATCTTACCATAACCATAAATTTCCTTCTCTTCCATGTTGCAGTATTCTTTCCTGCCCACCAGCCCCCCCAGATCTTACACCTTCCTGTACTACCTAATTTCAGTAGGTCTCAAAGTCACAAACCTGTAGACTGGCACACCTCCTGCTGGGCCTTATTCTCTGTCTGCTGGCCTTACAAGTTCTGAGGAATGTGCGTGCAGATGTAATATTTAAGGACCCTTGGTTTATGGCCCTATGTGTGATGTCCCACGCACACTACAGCAGCCAAGCTAAGCTTTTGTATAGAAGCTGACATGCGAGTCGCCTGAGGGCAGGAAATCCCACACCTAGAATACTGCAACATCTATGGTTATGGTAAGATTTACACAACTAGGCTTTTCAGGCCCAGACCATGACGTCCCCCGTTGCTGGTTCTGTGCCCTCTTTAATGCGAGAATCATTTGTCGAAGAGCTCTTATTGTAGCCGAAATGGTGTCCATCAGCATACCATCTGTCAGCAAACAATCGGTAGACATTCTGAAAAAAAATAAGGCTAAAGATCGAGACAGACCACCCAAGACTAAGCCTTCTGACAATTCACCTGCTAAGCAAGTCGTCAGTTCTCCTGGAATTAATTGAGGTGCCTTCGCAACCCTTGATGCCCCATTCGCCATCTTTGCAGGCCTCTACTTGAGACCCTTTCAGAGTCTGGTATGCTGCAGAACTTATTTTTGTCTTCCAAGCTTTTAGTTGTCTCTGCCTCGTTTTGGGTCCAGAGCCTGCTCCCGAGGAGGTTTTTCGCACTTCTGAATCTAGACAAAAACGGATGTATTCTCCTCCTGCTACTGTTTCTCACAGACCGATAGATACTGTTAGGCCTAGAAGGCAAGGCCACTCCTAGGAAAACTACCTCTAGCCACCATTTTACTCCTGCTCCACCACCCAAGCTCAAATGCTTAAAATGGTGGAGGATCGTATCACCCTTATCAGGGGTACTTAGGCCTCAGCTTCTAAAAGGAACAGACCCTCCTCCTGAAATACTGACAGAAGAGGATTCTGAGGAGTCTGATTATTCAGTTTTTGAAGAGGAACAACTGCGTCTGACTGCTTGAGGATTCAGATGCAGAGAAATCAATTAATTCTCTCTCTCCACCAGAAGATCCTTCTTTTGGGAAGCCCTTCACACCCTCAGAGAGCATTTCCACTGGGAATCACAGGACTTTCCTCACTCTAAGAAAAGACTGAGTTTCTATAGCTGGCCCAGCACAGACCCTTGGCCATCCCTCATATCTTAGAGGTGGTTGATGATGTCTTTCCTGAATCCAGCTCAACTCGTGATGCCCTCCCAGAAAACCTGATGGGTGTTAGAGTACCAGATTCTCACAAATACCTGTGCAGAAATCCTGCTGCAGACCTGGAGGTCATTACACAGGGACCTAAAGGAGCGAAGGTTAGTTCTAAAAAGAACCCTTTTCCTTCTGACAAGGATTCCATAGCTCTGGACAGATGGGGTAAAAAAAAGTATACACCTCTACAACCTTCGTTATCAGAGCACTCAACGTCCGTTCCACATGTTAAAATTTCAACAACACACTTTAGAACTATTAAAACAAAAGATTTCTACCTTCCCTGACTGTGCCAGTTCAAAAGAGTTAGATCTACTGCACTATCGTTGTCAAGTGGCTAAACACTCTTTACACTGTGGATATGACGCCCTAAAAGCCGTAAGCAGGGCAGCAGTGTCTGGATCTGTCATTAGGAGATGTGCATAGTTCAAGGAACAACCTCTCCCTGATCATATCAAATCTGAATTACTTGATGCACCTTTGGATAAGGACCGCTTGTTTGGATTAAAAGCAGAAGAGGTGTTTAAAAAGATGGAAGACTAAGCAAATTCTATGCAGACAGTAAGAGTTCAGGTACAACCTCCTAGGTTCAGCAGGAGTTTTCCCTCAAAACACTGCTCCTTTCCTGCACCTAGCAGACAGGGGGTAAGGTAAGCCCCACAGGGACAAGACCACCCTGACTTCTGTCCCAGGTTCAGCAGAAAACCAAGTGGTGGACCACATCCACTCCAAAGGCAGGGAGTTCTAATCCATCCCTCTAGGGTAAAAAGAGTCCATGACTCTCTCTCCCTCCTCTGCCCTCTTTCACTAACAAAATAAAAAAAAGGAAGACAATCTGGTGGTCCTCTGCCATAAACAAACTCTACAACAGAAGAAAGAAACTGTTGCAAAAAAAGAGTAAAATCCCATGACTGGAGGAACTCCCTGGTCAACTGCAGTAAGAAGCTGAGATCCCTCATAAAATCCTCCAAAGCTGGTTACGAAATCAAAATTAACACGGACTCTAAAGACAACCACAAAGCAATTCTATAGCTATGTCAAGCATCTAAATGGGAACACTCAGATCTGCTCTGAGTTACAGCACAATGGCACTAAATATACAGAACCAATTAATATTGCCAACATCCTAGCAGATAGGTTCAGTGCTAACTTTACCCCCCTCTTACCCCCTAGAGGGCCCATCTCTATACCGGAAGAATGCAAAGTTCCTATAGTCACGGCTGTACAGGTAAAAAACACACTCTCCAAAGCCAAGAACACAGCATCCATTGGACCTGACAATATCCCAGGCTGCGTTCTACACGAACTACAGAATGAACTGGCACCCTACCCAAGTATCATGTTCAATCATAGCCTCACCTCAGGCTTTGTACCCACTGAATGGCGCACAGCGACGGTTATCCCACTCCACAAAGGGGGAGCCACGACGGACCCCAGGAACTACCGCTCCATTAGCCTGACGAGCCTGGTCTGCAAGGCCATGGAATGCATCATCGTGGAACTCGTAAACAAAGACATTGGTAATCTCCAAACTCTGGACCCTACCCAGTTTGGATTTGTAAAAGGCAGATCATGTCTCCTAAACCTGATTGACTTCTTTGAAGCAGTCACCAAAGCCATAGATGAGGGTAAAATGATTCACACAGCTTATCTAGATCTCGCCAAGACTTTCGACACCATCCCCCCACTCTGGAATTATAGAAAAGCTCACTAAACTAGGTATAAATCCCTGTCACAACAAGGGTTGCCAACTGGCTCACTGACAGAACCCACACTGTGAAAGTAGCGGATTCCAAATCTGACATCAGACCAGTGACAAGTGGAGTAGCACAGGGTTCAGTCCTGGGTCCTCTCCTGTTTGGTATCTACTTCTCTGAAGTGCAGGCCAACACAGAAGGTCTTTGGCTAACAAAGTTTACATATGACTACAAACTAGGAGCCATAATTGAAACTCCTAACTATGTGGACAAACTACAAAAGGGCCTCACTGAGACAGATGCCTGGTGTTAAAGCCATGGCCTGAAGCTCAATGCCAAAAAGTGTATTGTCATCCCCTTTGGTAAAAACTCTGTACCCATGAACTACCACATAGCTCGTAGTCTACTTAATGCCGAAAATGTGATGAGATCTTGGGACACAGGTGGACAGTAGTCTCTCATTTGATAATCACATCGCCACAGCGGTCAGGAAATCCTTCTACGTGGCTCATCTCATCACAAAAGGATTCTCATCCAGAAAAAGGTCATTGTTCCCCTCTACTCATCACTCATTAGACCCATTATAGAGTGCAGTGCCCCTTTTGGTATGTACCTCACAAGACATGTACAACAACTGCAAAGACCACAGAAATACCTCACAAAGAGGATTACTGGCCTCAAACAGATGCCCTATGCAGACCGTCTCAAATAACTACAGCTTTTACTCCATCACATATCACCTACTCAGGGGCGATCTCTGCCTAACATACAAAGCTATGTCAAACCCAGAGCTGTTGGACATGCTCCACTTAAAGAAATCCCAATCCCTCCGAGCTACACGCTCTAGGGACCTAAACCTTGTCACCACAATAAACAGAACATGCTGGCGGGATAGATTCCTGTCCGAGACTTCCTATACTCTGGAACAGACTACCTATCTATGTCAAACAGAGCTCCTCATTAGCACTCTTCAAGAAAAATCTTGATTGGATGGGAAATGGGAAATTCACCCCGGGGATCACTTCTGTGGCTCTGCTCGACAGGGGCACAGGAAAATAATTTTCTTGGGTGGCGAAAGCCTGGGTACATTTTTTTGCTAGGCTTGTATGGGCCCTGGGGCCGATAGCCTAGTACCTACCTATGAAATACTAGGAGGAAGGCTCTCCCTCTGCTTGGAAAATTGGCATTCTGCAGCTAAGGACCAATGGGTCTTAAAGATCATTTTTCAGGAGGTACAAATTCTCCTAACTACCAATTCCAAGAGGGTACCCTTACCTCAAAATCAGTAGGCAGAGGCATTGAAGCAAGTCCAAGCTCTCTTATCCCAAGGGACAGTAGAACCTGTTCCCATCAGATCAAACGGGCAAAGACTTTTATTCTAGACTATTCCTTGTTCCCAGGGTAGAGGGCACTTGTCACCCCACCCTGGCTCTACCCTTTCTGAACACCTTCCTGGTAGTCCCCAACTCCAGAATGCTAACTTTGCGGCAGCTGCTGCCTATGCTGACAAATAATGCATGATAAGTTACCCTACATTTATAAGATGCCTACCTCCACATCCCCATAAGGGAATCTACAGGAATTTACTTCACTTCCGAGCAGGCTTACAACACTGTCAGTTCTCTGCACTACCCTTTGCCTTCTCTGCTGCACCCATGTTATTTACCAAATGCTTAGCCCGGCCATAGCCTTTGGCAGATGGAAAAATATACAAATTCATTCAGGCAGATGGCAAAGAGTAGCCCCTCAAGAACCTCCTCTTTGTCAGAACCCCCTTGGAGTACCCCATCAGTTAGAAGAAATCAAGGCAAGCACCCTCCAGGAAAGGCATTTTCTTGGGAGCACTGCTGGACACAGCATCCAAAATGGCTTACCTCTCCCCAGGAAAGCAGAGCTTCCTGCATCTCTATCCACCCAGCTGGCTTCCAGAAGTCACCTCATTGCGCGGAAGATGTTCTTTGTGTTCCACTGTTGCAGTCATCATATTTGGGTTATCTGCCTGCAGGTAGCCCTCAGCCGGCATGAATACCAGAGTCTTCGGAATTCTGTCTCAGATGCTGTTGCATCAGGTCGGGTAGTCGGGGATATAAAACATGCAGCTGACGCCATTATATCAGTCTGTCTTGCCGTGCGATGCCCGAACCAGAAGCAGTTCACAAGTGCTGGTCAGCAGACTCTTGAAATTTTCATTTTCGAGTTTCAGACCTGAAGTCTTCAAAAAGATAAGTACCCTGTTGGGGAATCCTTTCTTCATGCTCTAACCGATGTCAGAAAAAATTAACAATTGTCTTGCCTGTGGAAAGCAAATGCCTCAGAGATTTTCATTCTTACTGTGTCATCTGTTTAGGACCAGACCACGACGTCCCCTCGCTGTTGGGTTTGTGCCTCGTTCAACACCCGAACTATTTGTCGTCGGGCTATTTTTGTAGCTAAATACTTTCATTCTCATTCTCCGTACTCCGAAATGGCTTCGGTAAGCCATCCGACTACCGATCTTCCGAAAAAACGTAAGGATAAAGACTGAGACAGACCGCTTCGGTCCAGAACCGCTGCTGACGCTTCTGATAAGCTAGTCGCCAGTCCTCCGGTGCTTTTGCAGCCCCTGATACCCACTACTACAGATTTGCAGGCCTCTACTGCGACGCATTTTGAATCCGGTGTGGTGCAAGATGCTTCTTAGACTATGGAACCTGCGGATGTCTTTACCTTGGATGGGTCCGGAGCCAGTGTGCAGGCACCGGCTTCTGAGGGTGTATTCAGGCCTACTGGTTTTCGTATTAAACAGATGACTTCATTTCAAGCTAAGAATACTGAATTCCTTGGGCCTAAAACTCGCACTAAGTCTAGAAAACAGACGACCAAAGCGCATTCTTAGGCCCATATGCCTCAAAAACAAATTTATTATAATGGCTGAAGACCTTGTTACATTAATTAGGGGAAGCCAGCCTTCCCCTCCAAGAGACCTAGAACTGATTTTCTTTCTGATCGCGAGTCTGATATCTCTGTTCCTTCTGACTACCAGGATTTACCCTCATCTACTTCTGAGGATTCTGATGCAGAGGATTCCATTCCCTGTGCTTCCCCTCCAGAAGATTTTTCTTTTTGGTGAAACCTTGCCATACCCTTAGGGAGCATTTCCGCTGGGAAAACCAGGACTATTCTCCGTCCAAAAAGAGACTTGGGGAATTTTTAAACCTGCCTCAACACAGGCCTCTAGCTAGCCCTCCTGTTCTGGAGATTGTAGATGATTTCTTGGAATCCAGCCTTACCCCAGACACTGTCTCCAGCTCCCAGGAAACCTGACAGGTACTAGAGTACCTGACTCTCAAGAATCCTACTGCGGATCCAGAGGCCATTTCCCAAGGACCAAAAGGCATTTAAGGCTACTACTGCCAGAAATCCTACCCCTACTGATAGGGATTCTAGAGTTTTAGACTGGGTAAGAAGTAATGTACTTCTGTTACTTTGGCCAGTAGGGCTTTAAATTGCCAGTTTTATATGTTAAAGTATCCACAGCATATTATGGGATTAATTAAGCAGAAAATGATGTTGATTCCTGACTGTGCTGAACGCAAAAAGATTTACAAGAGTTAATGCATTCTGCTGACCAAGTAGGTAAACATACTTTGCAATGTGGTTTTGATGCTTTGGAAGCATCTTGCAGGGCTGCTGTCACTGTGTCTGTACTTAGAAGGCATGCTTGGCTTAAGTACAAAACTTGCCAGATCATGTTAAAGCTAAAGTACTGGATGCACCCTTAAACCAAGAGCGTCTTTTTGGCAACAAAACAGAAGTCGTTCTCAAAAGGATGGAGGAAAAAGCTAAATCTATGCAAACTGTTGAAGATTTCTTACAAGTACAGCCACCTAGATTAAGTAGGCAATGGCCTTCAAAGAACTGGTCCATATTCTTCGTGTTTCACTGTTGCAGTCATTATATTCAGGTTATCTACCTGCAGGTAGCCCTCAGCCTGCCTGGATTCCTGCGTCGGATGCTGTCTCTTCTTTCATAACGTCAGGTCGTCAGGGGTATAAAACATGTAGCCGACATCATTACATTAGTCTTTCTTGTCGCATGGTGCCCGAAGCAGTTCGCAAGTGCCGGTTGGCCGACTCCTGAAATTTTCATTTTCGAGTTTCAGAACTGAAGTCTTCAAAAAAGCTAAGTACCCCGTTGGGGGTCCTTTTTCTTGCTCTTAACTCATTACATCCGAGTGACTCCTCCAGGTGCATCTGCAGTTACCTCCTACTTGCGCCTGTAGGTGTCAAATATTGCTTGTTCATATTTGCATTAAGAATTCTAAAACTATGCTACATACAAGGTATCAGAAGATTTTATCTTGAAGCATACATAATGGAAAATACGACCATTGATGATCATCTTGTTTCACTGTTGCAGTCATTACACTTGGGTTATCCTGCTTGCAGGCCACCCGCAGTCGGCCTGAATCCCAAAGTCCTGGTCCGGCGTTGGCTGCTGTCGCCTCTTCCCTGACGTCAGTGCGCCAGGGGTATAGAAGATGCAGCCGACGCCACTTTCTTCAGTCTTTCTTGCCGCACGGTGTCCGAAGCAAAAGCAGTTTGCAATTGCCGGTCAGCAAACTCCTGAGATTTTCGAAATTGAATTTCAGATTCAAAGTCTTCAATAAAGCTAAGTACCCCGTTGGGGAAACTTTTTCTTGCTCCAGACCGATGTCAGTAAAAGTTAACAATTGTATTTCTTGTGGGAAGCAAATACCTCATAAGGATTTTCATTCTTACTGTATTCCTTGCTTAAGCCCTGACCACGACGTTGCTAGTTGTCGGTTTTGTGCTAGATTCAACCAACGCACTATTGAGCGTCAGTTTGATTTTGCTTTACATTACTTTGGCCGAAGGTTTAACTATATAATGCCGTCAGAACAACAGACGACCGGAGTTCATAAAAAGCGCAAAGACAAAGAAAAAGACGGGCATCCGAGGTCCAAAACAGACGACAAAGCCTCTTCTAGGCCAGTCGCCGGTTTTCAGTGAGGTGCTTTCGCAGCCCCTGACACCCGCTACCTCAGAGCCACAGACCGCCTCAGACTCCCACGTGGAGACAGCTAGGCCTCTGGAAACTCAAGGTATTGGGCCTATGGAAACAGTTCCCTCAGATGGGTCCGGAGCCGCTGAGCAGGCATCTGCTTCTGAGGATGTTTTCAGACCTACACAGCTTACTATCGAGACCACTTCAGCAGCTAAGGCAAAGTCTAAAACTCCTTTAAAGACAAAGAAACAAGTACAGCATTCTCCTGGACAGTCATCTATGCCAAAGAAACAGATGCTCAAAATGGCCGAGGACCTAATTACTTTGATCAGGGGTTCCCATCCCCCTCCTGATAAAAGGCCTAGAATATTCTCTTCCTCTCTATGAGGACTCTGATGCTGAAGAATCTATCCCTTCAGCCTCTCCTCCTGAGGACTACTCTTTTGGGGAAACGCTGCACACCATGAGGGAGCATTTCCATTGGGAGAGCCAAGATTATTTAGAATCCAAGAAAAGGCTCAGAGATTTTCTTTTATTGCCTCAGCACAGACCTCTTGCTATCCCCCCTGTACTAGATATTGTTGATGTTTTTTCTGAATCCGGTTTGACTCCTGATTCTTTACCCCCTGCACCAGTTAAGCCAGATAGGTACTACAGGGTTCCAGATTCTCATAAATTTCTTTATAAAAACCCTGCTGCTGACCCTGAAACTATTTCACAGGGTCCCAGAGGGGTCAAGGCTTCGACTGCAAAAAACCCTGTTCCCTCTGATAGGGATTCTAGAGCTCTGGACGTATGGGGGAAGAAAGTTTACACCTCTGCTACTTTAGCTGTAAGGACTTTAAACTGCCAGTTTCACATGTGTAAATATCAACAATACCTAATGTCTTTGCTAAAACAGAAAATGCTTACAAGCCCTGAATGTCCTGAGAATAAGGAAATGCAGGATTTATTGCATGCAGCTGAACAAGTGGGAAAGCATACTTTGCAATGTGGTTTTGATTCATTAGAGGCATCTTGCAGAGCCGCATTTACAGGCTCTGTCATTCAAAGGCATGCTTGGTTAAAATAACGGAGTTTACCTGATCATGTTAAAGCAAAATTATTGGATGCTCCATTACAGCATGATACTTTGTTTGGTGTTAAGGCAGAAGGTGTTAAAGAAAATGGAGGATAAAGCAAAATCAATGCAGACAGTAAAGGATTTCTTACAGGTTCAGCCACCTAGATTTAGCAGGAACTGGCCTTCTAAAAATTGGTCCTTTCCAGTGTCAGACAGGCCACAAAGAGGCAGATACAGACGCCCAAGAGGCAGATCTCAGCCCCAAGGCTCATACAGACCTAAACAATGGGGTGCTTCAGCCCCCAAAGGCGGAGAAGACAAATCACAACTTTATAGGAAACAGTCCCAATGACTTTCCTCTACAAATGCCAAGCACTTAACTTTTGGCAGCATCCTTGGGGGAAAACTAGCGCTTTACTCACCAAATTGGCACATGATCAGCCAGGACAAATGGGTACTGAACATTGTTTCTCAGGGTTACAAGTTCCACTTTCACACCCTACCAAGGTCAAAAGGTATGCCAGACCTGCCACAAAATCAATGGGCAGAGGCACAAAAACAAATTTTGCTCTCATGGCCATGAGGGCTATTTAAAAAGTACCACAGCAAAAACAGGGGCGAGGATTTTACTCAAGGCTTTTCTTAGTACCCAGAAAGGACAAAGCCTGGAGACCAATACTGGACCTGTCTATTGTAAATACTTTCCTGGATGTTCCAAAATTCACAATGTTGACACTCCAGCAACTTCTACCCATGCTGGGCAAGAAGGCTTGGCTAGTTACTTTGGACCTGAAAGAGGCATACCTGCATGTCCCAATCAGACAATCTTGCAGAAGATACCTCAGATTCATAGCCGGCTCAATGCATTACCAATTCTCTGCACTGCCCTTTGGCTTATCTACTGCGCCCAGGGTCTTCACAAAATGCCTGGCACCAGTAATTGCGTTTTGCAGACAAAAAGGAATTCAAAATATATCCCTACTTGGACGACTGCCTTATTCAAGCAGAGGGCAAGGACATTCTACTAAAGCATCTGGCATTTGTAAAAAGATTACTAATTTGCCTAGGGTACACAGTAAACAAAAAGAAATCAAAACTAGTGCCCCCTCAAGAGGTAATATTCCTGGGTGCAAGCTTAAATACACCTGCCCAGATGGCTTATCTCACGCCAGACAAGCAAAGGCAACTGACTCACTACTTTAAAATGATGGCAACAAAGACCCAGCTACCTGCAAGAAAAAATCTGCAGGCTTTGGGCTTCATGGCATCCTGCATCTTGCTAATTCCATATGCAAGACTGCATATGAGGAAGCTACAATGGTATCTAAAAAGTGTTTGGACTCAACATTGCCACAGCCTGGAAACAATAACTCTTATTCCCTGCCTGCAACAAGAGTTTCGATGGTGGGCTTTGGCCTCTCACCACAACAAGGGACAGCCTTTCACTTTACCCACAGCCAGGCAGACTCTAACAGATGCATCGGATTATGTCTGGGGGGCACACATGGCAGGAAAATGTATTCAGGGTACGTGGCCCGCGGACCACATGCATTTTCATATCAATCAAAAAGAGATGCTAGCTGTACAGAATGCCCTGACAGCCTTCAAGGATCTACTACATCCAAGACAACTATTGCTAAAGGTGGACAATACTACAATTATGTGGTACATAAGCAAGGGGGCACACATTCCTACCCCCTCTGCAGGCAAGCCATGACTTTGTGGAACACAGCACTGACCTATCAAGTACATTTGCAGGCACAATTCTTGCCAGGAAAGAAAAATACTCTGACAGACGAACTAAGCAGAAACCTCATGGACCCTCACGAGTGGAAACTAGATCCACAGGTCTTCAGCATGATAAGGAAATGGGGATGCCCAGACATAGATCTTTTTGCCTCCCCTCGCAACTGCCAACTACAGAGATTCTGCACAAGGACTTACCATTCACAAGCATGGAAAGTGGATGCTCTGTCATTCAGCTGGAAAACCCTGACAGTTTATGCCTTTCCACCACTGCCTCTTCTTCCCAAGGTACTCCTAAAAGTCAGACAAGAGAAGCCAAAAATTATTCCGATTGCCCCAGACTGGCCACGCCAGCACTGGTACCCAATCCTAAAGAGCTGGTCTCAAGCCCCAGCCTGGACTTGCTTCAAATTCCTCATCTTCTGACTCAACAAAACAATCAGATCCTGCACAGCCAATTCAGAACCTTAAATCTGGCTGCATGGCAAATAATATAGCCACTCAGAACACACCCCTCTCTAAAGCTGTTATGGATGTCATTCTGGAAGCCAGGTGGTCCAGCACCAGGAAATCTTATGCAGAAAAATGGAAGAGATTCTGTGCTTGGAACCAGGCACAAGGGCTTGAACCACTTGCTCCAAATATTCCTCAGATTTTACAGTACCTAACTGAGATGCTGGACAAAGGCCTATCCTGTTCATCAATTAAGATCCATGCCTCTGCCATTTGAGCTCATTACAATACGGAACCTCCTATTTTCTCACATCCACTGCTAAGACAGTACCTCAGAGGGGCAAAAAACATAAGACCCCCAAGGAGAGCACCTGATACATACATGGGACCTCAACTTTGTCTTGGAAAAGCTCACACTGCCTCCTTTTGAGCCAACCAATACAGCTGATATAAAATTCTTATGGAAAACTGCTCTGCTCCTAGCAATAACTTCAGCAAGAAGAGTCTGAGTTACAGGCATTAATGGCAGTGGAACCTTTTATCATTTTTCATCCAGACAGGGTTTCTCTAAAGACAAACCCAACATTTATGCCAAAGGTAGTATCCAGTGTGGCTCTTAACCAAACCATTCATTTGCCAACATTTTATCCAAATCCCCAGAATAAAGGTGAGAGACTTCTGCACTCTCTGGACATACACAGGCAGCTACACTTCTTGGACAAGACAAAAGCTTTCAGAAAAACTGAGCAACTGTTTGTAGCATATGCTGCAGGATCACAAGGAAGGGCGATCTCAAAGCGGACTATTTCAAAATGGATAGGACACTGCATTCATTCCTGCTATGCACAGCATGGCATGTCAGTGCCTAAGAGTATTAGGCCACATTCCACCAGGGCAGCAGCTACTTCAGCCTTTCTCAGAGTACCACCAACCAAGGACATTTTGGAGGCTGCAACTTGGAGTTCACTGCACACTTTTTTCCAAGCATTATGACTTACCTCTTTACTCTAAATCCAGAGCAGGCTTTGCCACTGCAGTCCTGCAGGGCCTCATAGGCACTCCTAATCCTATTTAGATCCAGCTGCCCTACCTCAGCTTTGGGATTCAACCCACTTGTAATGGCTGCAACAGTGAAACACGATTTACATAGTACAGTTGTGTACCTACCATAAATGTAGATGTTAGTGTATTCACTGTTGCAGTCCAGGTTACCCACCCTACATCCCCCTTTCTTTGCTGGGACTCGTCTATACTTCCCTATCCTATACAACCTATGTGGTGTATTTGCTTGTAGATGAAGGTATTGTTTTGTTTTACTGTATGTTTTTATAAGCAATATGTATTGCCTACCTTCTTGGGGGCACCTGAAATCTGGGGCAAGAAAAACGGAAGAAAATGGCGTCTGCTGCATCTTTTATACCACTGGCGCACTGACGTCAGGGAAGAGGTGACAGCAGCCGACACCGGACCAGGACTTTGGAATTCAGGCCGACTGCGGGTAGCCTGCCAGCAGGATAACCCAAGTGTAATGACTGCAACAGTGAATACACTCTAACATCTACATTTATGGTAGGTACACAACTGTACTATATTTGACCTCTGTCAGTGAGCATTTGTTAGAAATGTAAGGCAATAGCTTCATTTTTAAGGCTCATGCCACACCCACTGGGAGTTAAAGGTACACACTCAAAAGAGCTGTACTGGAGGGAATGAGTTAAACCGATGTCAGTAAAAGTTAATTGTCTTACCTGTAGAAAACTAATACTTCAAAGATTTTCGTTCGTACTGCATTCCTTGCTTAGGCCCAGACCATGACGTCCCTCACTGTCAGTTTTGTGCCTTATTCAACCCCCGAACTATTCGTCGTCTGTCTATTTTTGCAGCAAATTATTTTGGTACTCTGTTTAACTATCCAGAAATGGCTTCGGTAAGCCATCTGACTACCGATAGTCCAAAAAACATAAAGATAGACAGAGACAGCATAGGTCCAAAACTGCCGACGGCACTTCCGTTAAGCTAGTAGCCAGTTTGCTGGTATGTAGTGAGGCACTTTTGCACCCCCTGATACCTGCTACTTCAGATTCGCAGGCCTCTACCGACTCCCATTCGGAGTCCGGTATGCCGCAAGATGCTTCATCGACTATGGAACCCGCGGATGTCTCTACCTTGGGTGAGTCCGGAGCCGCTGTGCAGATACTGGCTTCTGAGGGTGTATTCAAGCCTATGGACTTGAATTTCAAACCGCCATCATCTTTAAGGCCTAAAACTTGACCCACGCCTAGAAAACAGATGTCCAAACCGCATGGTCAGGCCCATATGCCTAAAAACAAAAAGATTGGCTGAAGACCTTATTACTCTAATTAGGCGAAGCCAGCTTTCTCTCTCTAAGAGACCTAGAACTGATTTTCCTTGTTCTTCTGGTCAGGATTCTGAAATTTGTTTCTTCTGATGACCAGGATTTGCCCTTATCTACCTATGAGGATTCTGATGCAGAGGACTCCGTATCCTCTGCTTTCCCTCCAGAAGATTTTTCTTTTGGTGAAACCTTGAACACTCTTAGGGATCATTTCAGCTGGGAAAGCCAGGATTACTCTGACTCCAAAAAGAGGCTTAGGAAATTCTTACTCCGACCTCGACACAGGCCTTTAGCTATTCCTCCTGTACTGGATATTGTAGATGATATCTTCTTGGAATCTAGCCTTGCCCCAGACACTTTACCTCTGGCTCCCAGGAAACCTGACTGGTATTAGAGTACCTGACTCTTACAAGTTCCTCTTTAAGAATCCTACTGCAGACCCAGAGGCATTAAGGCTACTACTGCCAAAAACCCTACCCCCTCTGATAGAGATTTCAGGGCCCTCGACAGATGGGATAAGAAGGAATGCACTTCTGCTACTTTGGCCATTAGGGCCTTAAACTGCCAGATGTTCGTGTTACACTGCTGCAGTCATTACACTTGGGTTATCCTGCCGTCAGGCGGTTCCCCAGTTGGCCTGAGTTCCAAAGTCTTGGTCCGGCGTCGGTTGCTGTCGCCTCCTCCCTGACGTCAGTGCGACGGGTATGCAAGATGTAGCAGACGCCATTTTCTCCAGTCTTTCTTACTGCGCGGTGCCCGAAGCAAAAGCAGTTCACAAGTGCCGGTCGGCCGTCTCCTGAGATTTTCATTCCGAATCCAGAACCGAAGTCTTCTGCAAAGCTAAGTACCCCATTGGGGAAACGTTTTCTTGCCTCAGACCGATGTCAGTAAAAGTTAATAACTGTATTTCTTGTGGGAAGCAAATACACCATAAGGATTTCCATTCCTATTGTTTCCCATGCCTAGGCCCAGACCACGACGTCACTGGTTGTCGGTTTTAACAAGCGCACTATTAAACGTCTGTTTGATTTTGCCCGACATTATTTTGGTAGAAAATTCAATTATACCATGCCGTCAGAATTTCGGACGACCGGAATACACAGAAAGAGCAAAGACAAATATAGGCATCCGAGGCCCAAAACTGACGAAGCCTCTTCTAGGCCTGTCGCCGGTTCTCCGGTTTTCAGCGAGGTGCCTTCGCAGCCCGTGATGACCGCTTCTGTAGAACCACAGGCTGCCTCTAACTCCCACGTGGAGATGGCTGGGCCTTCGGATGCACAAGTTATTCAGCCTGTTGAGACTCTTCCTTTCAGAAGGATCCGGAGTAGCTGAGCAACCCACAGCTTCAGAGGGTGACTTCAGACCTACTCAGTTAAGCACTAAACCCTCAGCTAAGTCTAAGCCTCTTTTGAAATCAAAGAAACAAATACAGCATTCTCCAGGACAGGCCTCCATGCCTAAGAAACCAATGCTCAAAATGGCCGAAGACCTAATCACTCTGATCAGGGAGTCCCATCCCTCTCCTGATAAAGGGCCTAGACAGGATGCAGACTGACTCATCTGACCAGGTGTCCATCTCTTCTGATTCATCCTCAGACCTAGGATACTCTTTACCCCCTTATGAGGATTCTGATGCTGAGGAATCAATTCCATCAGCCTCACCGCCTGACGACTACTCCTTTGGGGAAACCCTACATACCATGAGGGAGCATTTCCACTGGGAATGCCAAGATTACTCCGAATCCAAGAAAAGGCTCAGAGACTTCCTTTTATTACCTCAACACAGACCCCTTGCTATTCTGCCAGTGTTAGATATTGTGGATGGTGTGTATACTGAATCCAGCTTAAATCCTGATTCCTTACCTCCAACCCCTGTTAAACCTGACAGATACTGCAGAGTCCCTGACTCACATAAATTTCTGTATAAAAGCCCTGTAGCTGACCCTGAAACTATTTCTCAGGGACCCAAAGGAGTTAAGGCCTCATCAGCCAAGAATCCAGTTCCCTCTGACAGAGCTTCCAGAGCATTAGACAGATGGGGAAAGAAAGTATACACGTCTGCAGCTTTAGCAATGAGAGCCTTAAATTGCCAGTTTCACATGCTAAAATATCAGCAATTTTTACTGTCTCAGTTAAAACAAAAAATGCTTCCAGAATCAAATCCTCCTAATTTTAAAGAAATGCAGGATCTGAAGTATGGAGTTCATTTGTCAGCAACCTGTGGGTCTTGGATCCGATATCGGATCCGAGCCGGCAACTTGTTTCAAGCTAATGGATCCGAGCTCCTAGCTCCTCCCCTCACCCATAATCCCCTGCTAACCCTCCATGACCTCTGATCTCGTTTGCCGCGCTTGTGGATAGCTGGATTCCTGTGAGCTCGACTAGTAATTGTCAGTTAAGTGTGATTTTTCTGTCAACTTTCTTCCTTTTTAACAAAAATATTAAGTGTAGAGTAAAAATATTTTTCTTTTAGGTAGTTTTTTCCCTCCCTTCGCTGGTCGTTAGAGAGTGTGTGTGTGTTGTGTTTTGGGGCCTGTGTGCATGTGTATTATTACTTTTCTTTTAAGTATGGCTGAGGCCCCAAAAGCCATTTTTTCTAAATGTACCGAGTGTGGCCATAAGCTCTCTGCGGCTGATGGCCACACTCTGTGTGTTCAGTGCCTTGGGGTTGAACACCTCACCTTAGGCTGTACTATTTGTGCAGCGTTCAACCCCAGGGCACAGAAAGAGCGGAGGTCGAAGCTGGTCTTGGGCAGGACATTTACCCCCGGACTCTGCTCCGGCCTCCGCTGCTCCCGTGGCTCCACCACAGGCTGTGGTTGCTGCCATTCCTGCCCCCCTTCCTCCGGCCGGGACTCAAACTCCCACTGAAGCGCCGGAGGACAGGGAGGCCAGGAGGGAGCAACGGAGGGAGAAGCACCACAAGCGGCGGGCCGAGACCTCCGCTTCGGCCCCGCCAGCTAAGCGGGCTTCTCCCTCCACTGCTGCTAGGTCTCCTCCTCCTCAGCTCCGATCCCCTTGTTTCTCCCCTTGGCCCGATTAGGAGGAGGCCCAATCTCCATCGAGGTCATCGAGGCGGCATTCCAGGCCTGCCTCGGTGACCTCTTCGAGATCGACCTTCAGTATGTCCGATGCAGACTTGGACCGGATGATGCGAAGGTTCATCCAGGCCCAGCTGTAGATGGGAGTGCTCCTGCCCCCCCCCTCCGGGGGGGGGGGGGGGAGCTCGACACCTTTTTTCCATCCTATTGCTCCTTCTCCGACCCGCTATCCGGGTCCGGAGCCGAGCAGCATTGGAGCCGGGGGTGGGTCGGCACCGACAGTACTTGGTACTTCGGATCCGACCTCTTGGAGCCGTGGCCCGAGCTTTGGATCCGAGGGATTCAGTGTGCCTTCTGCTCCGTCCAGGTCGGAGCACACTGGTCCTTCGGATCCGATGGTCTCTGCGCCGGTTCCGATCCTTTCATCGGATCCGAGTGGGAGCCGACTCTCGGAGCCCAGAGAGAGTGGCTCCCCCTCTGCTTTCAATGTTGTGGAGAGGGCTCTGTTGAGAGCATCCGGACCCCCGGCCCTTGTCTCGGCTCCTCCCTGCACTCCCTCTCTGCTGGGCCAGGCTTCCATCACCCAGCCAAAAGGACAGCCTGCTTCAATGTCCCAAATGGTTCCATTGGAACAGGAAGTTGCTGGCGAGGCCTCCTCGGACAGCCCCCCCGAGGAAGTGCCCCGCAAGCATAAGTGCAAGAGGAGGCACGTGGACTCCCCTGAGTCCTTAACTGAGGACACTGACTTGGAGGAAGGGGAAGTCTCCCCAAGATCACCCCCTGAGGATGTCTCCTTTGGAGACATCATGGAGATGCTGAGGATCAGAGGTGGGTGGTCTGCCCCCAAGTCTTCCTCCGAGTCCGTGTTTCTGGAGGCATTTGAAGCAGGCCCGTTTACCTCTTGGGTGTCCCTTCCGGCTGACCCCTTGGGGGACCTTATTACCACCAGGGCGTGGAAGGATCCGGACACCGTGGAGCCAATACCAAAATGCCAGGACAAAATACTAAGTCCCCCCCTCAGACCGGTCGCACTGGAGCAAGGGCCCCCCCGTAAATGCCATGTTGACGGCAGCAGCCACGAAGAGGGAACTAGCTCAGGAGAGCCCCTCAGTCCATCCACCGAGCAAGGAGTCCCGCTCGATGGACCGCTTAGGGAAGCGAGTTTTTAGTTCAGCGACCTTCTCGGTAAGGTCTCTGAACTATATGGCACATGTCATCAGGATGCAGCGGGATCTTATCAAAGAATACGCTGCCTCCCCCCCGAGTCCATGTCGGCGGAGGACAAACAATTGTACTCCACCCGAATGGCCACTCTGAGATCAATTTCAAATACCTCTATGCGGCTATTGTCCCACGCCACCGAGGGAGCTGCTAGGGCTAGCGGAGCAGGCCTAGTCATGAGACGTCAGGCCTGGCTCAGTCATTGTGGCTGTGCGGAGCCTTTTAAAGCGTCTTTTGCGAACGCCCCTTTCGATGGTTCTGCCCTGTTTGGCAAAACGGTTCGCGAGACACTTGTCCAGAGCGAGAAAGACGGGAAGACGTCTGCCGTCGGAGTCCGCTTCTCTGCTCCCCGGCAGTCCTTTTCGAAGAACCAAAAGGATCAGAAGATGTGGTTCCGGAAATCGCAACATTCCCAACCCGCTCCGGACAACCAGTCCTTCTGTGGCAGAGGAGGACAGGGAGGAACGCCGCCCCAGGGGCAGAGGGGCTCCGAGAAACTTTGGGTCCAGAGAACCTTTCTCTGAACGGCCCACACAGCAGCCCTGAAGGGTTGCCCGGCTGCTCCACTCTGGAGGCAGTCGGGGGGGCGCTTCTCGGAGCACCTAGCGGCATGGGTGTCCGTCACAACAGACCGCTGGGTGCTTCGAATTATATCCAGAGGGTACAAAATACCATTATTCCATGTCCCCAAATTCAAGAACCTCCCCGATGTACCACCCTATCAGAGGGAGGCCGCAGCCACAGAAATTCAGCAGCTGCTAAGAAAGAGCCATCCAGCCCGTCCCCCAAGACCAGCTCAGATTAGGGTTCTACTCCAGGTTCTTTTTGGTGCCAAAAAAGACGGGGGACTTGAGACCGATTCTAGACCTTTCCCACTTGAACCTGTCGGTAACCAAGGAAAAATTCCGAATGGTCACTCTTCAATCTATTCTCCCCCTTCTAAGGGAGAACGATTGGATGTGCTCTATAGACCTCAAGGATGCGTACTACCACATTCTAATGGACAGACGATCCAGGAGGTTCCTCCGCTTCCGGCTGGGAGCCAGTCACTACCAGTTCAGGGTCCTTCCCTTTGGCGTCACCACAGCCCCCAGGGTGTTCACCAAGGTATTAGCAGTGATTGCGGCCCACCTGAGACTCCAGGGAATACAGATCTTTCCGTACCTGGACGACTGGCTCCTGACCGCCCCAACAAGGCATCTACTTTGCTCAGCCAGAGATTTCTTTCTCCGCCTAGCCCCACAGTTAGGCATCACCATCAATGCCGACAAATCCCTTCTGGCCCCGACACAAGTCATAGAATTCATAGGAGCCAGAATAGACACCAGAGAGCTACGAGCCTTTCTAACGTCAGAGAGACTTCGGAATTTGCAACTCCATGTGCGGGGTATCCTCCAATCAGAGACCCCACCAGCGGAATTGGTCCTGAGGGCACTGGGGCTCCATGGCGGCAGCCATTACGCTCCTTCCATGCGCCCGTCTGAACATGCGGGTACTGCAATGGACCCTTCTAGTACAATGGTCCTTTCTGTCCGTTCCTCTTCACCACCCCAATGCTATCAGCAAGGCTTGCAGGAGGGCTCTATTATGGTGGCTCCATGCTTCGGACCTCCATACTGGCCGTCCCTTCTGCACCTCTCCCCCTCTCGCCACGGTGACCACGGACGCCTCCCGCCTCAGGTGGGGGTGGGGGCATTATTCAGGCAGGACGGTCAAAGGCACGTGGAACGATACAGAGACCTCCCTGCATATCACCGTTCTGGAGATGAGAGCGGTGCTGTACGCGTTGCAAGCACTTCAGAATCTCCTCCCCATAGGAACGATTGCAGTTCAGTCGGACAACATGTCAGTTGTCTGGTACATCAACAAACAGGGGGGAACCAGATCTTACCCTCTATGCCGCGAAGCCATGAGAGTTTGGGAATGGGCGATCTCCACCAACCGCTTTCTGATTGCAACGCACATTCCGGGGCGGACCAACATCCTAGCGGACAAACTCAGTCGCACCCTTCTTACCCTCTGCAGTGGTCTCTCAATCCACTAGTAGCGAAGCAGATATTCGCAATATGGGGGCAACCCTGCTGCGATCTTTCTGCGTCTCCCTCAAACACCAAATGCGGCAATTTCTTTGCTCTGATTCCCCCTCCAGGGGAAACTCCAAGAGACGCTCTGGTGCATGCTTGGCCACCCGGTCTACTTTATGCCTATCCTCCTCTACCCCTGATGCTGCAACTCTTACAGAAAGCCTCGCGGTTGGGGAGCAGGATGATCCTCATTGCCCCATTCTGGCCTCGGCAAATTTGGTTCCCTTACCTGTGGTCTCACCTAGTGAATCCTCCTTGGATTCTGGATCCCAGTCCGGATCTAATCTCCCATCCGTCGGACTTACCGACCCCATACCTGGACAATCTGAAACTGACAGCTTGGTTGCTCCAGTTCCACTCCTAGTTAGGACTCCCGGTATCTCTTCACCAGTCAAAGCCATCCTTGTGGCAGCGCATAAGCCCTCCACCAGGAAAGTGTACCGCAGTAAATGGAAACGTTTCTCCATCTGGGCGGAGCATCATGATCTAGATCCCTTTACGGCTCCTCTTCCGTCAATATTAGACTTCCTAACCAAACTTTTTCAGGAAGGCGCTAGTTGCTCAACCGTCAAAGTGCAATTGGCAGCCATCTCACATTACCATGTGGGACATGATACAGGGCCTTTGATGTCAGCCAAGTTGTGTAAAACCTTTCTCAAGGGCACCTTCTTGCTTAGACCCCCTATAAAAGAAGCCGTACCACCGTGGGATCTTTCACTAGTTCTTCAAGCCTTGACTGCTCCACCTTTTGAACCCGCTGCTTCAGTAGATCTCAAATTCTTGTCCTGGAAAACAGCATTCCTTGTAGCCATCACTTCTGCAAAAAGAGTTTCGGAGCTTCAAGCTCTTTCTGTGAAGCCTCCTTATTTGATCTTTCACCCGGACAGAGTGTACCTCAGGATCAGTCCCTCTTTTCTTCCCAAAATAGCATCAGAAACCAATATAAATCAATCCATAAATTTACCGGTTTTCTTCCCCAACTATCAGAATAAAGGAGAGTACAAGCTGCACTCATTAGATGTTCATAGGCAGCTACGCTTTTATACTCCTAGAACAGCTGGTCATAGACAATCCGACCAGCTGTTCGTTTCTTTTGCCAAATTTAATTTGGGGAAAGCAATATCAAAAGTATCTCTATCACGCTGGATTTCTCAATGTTTCCAATTAAGACCCGCACCTGAAGGAGTTTGCGCACATTCCACTCGTTCCATCTCTACTTCTGCGGCCTTCAAGTCTAGAGTCCCATTGGATGATATTTGTTCGGCAGCCACTTGGGCTTCATCTCATACCTTTATTAACCACTACAAACTGGACGTGATTTCTAGAGGGAGAGCATCCTTTGGCTCTGCGGTGCTTCGCAATATCCTTCCATGATGGCCACCCAAGGTTCAGGTAGCTGGGGACTCTGTCCCACAGGTTGCTGACAAATGAACTCCCTACTTCAGATTAAGAAGTTATGTACTCACCATAACGTTCCATCTGAGTAGGTAGCTTCATTTGTCTGCAACCATCCCCCCTCCTTCCCCCTGGCCTTCTTCGGATCTATCTTAGTTGGATACCCGTTTTGGGTATATATTGAGGGGCAAACTCGATTTGAGGTCATGGAGGGTTAGCAGGGGATTATGGGTGAGGGGAGGAGCTAGGAGCTCAGATCCATTAGCTTGAAACAAGTTGCCGGCTCGGATCCGATATCGGATCCAAGACCCACAGGTTGCAGACAAATGAAGCTACCGACTCGGATGGAACGTTATGGTGAGTACATAACTTCTTATTCGTCGTGGTTTGGGACTTTTCCTGGAGGATGTCCTTCATGGATGCATCTGCAGTCATAACAAGTGGGTTGTCCTGTCGTCAGGCAGCCCTGCAGTCGGCCGGATTCCAAAGTCCGGGTCCGGCTTCGGCTGATGTCGCACTCCACCCGACGTCATCTCTGTTGGTCTTCAGGTATAAAAGCATCAGCCGACGCCATTTTCCCAGTCTTTCTTGCCGCGTGGCGCCCGAAGCAGAAGCTGTTCGCAAGTGCCTGTCGGTCGGATCCAGAGATTACTTCTACCGAATACTACTTCGAAGACTTCTAAAGCTAAGTACCCCGTTGGGGACTCTTTCTTGCCTCAGCCGATGTCAGAAAAAGTTAACAATTGTTTAACCTGTGGGAAACAAATACCTCATAAAGATTTCCACTCTTACTGTCTGCCTTGTTTAGGCCCAGCCCACGACGTAGCAACCTGTTCGGCCTGTGCCTCTTTCAACCGACGAACGCTTAGGCGTCGGTCGGAGTTTGCAGAACAGTTTTTCGGTACTGATTTTGCGTACATTATGCCGTCGGATCCTCCGACTACCCAGTCTTCCAAAAAACGCAAAGATAAAGACCGACACTCGCGGTCCGCGGTTTCGGGCGAAACCACGGTAAAGCAAACCGCGAGTGTCTCGGTTTCGGCCGAAACCGAGAAAACTGATCTAAGCACAGCTGAACCTATTCTTACTACTGAGGCCCCTGCTACAACTCTTGAATCGACCTCAGAATTTTTACCCACTACGGTGGTTGACTTATCAGACACCATCCCTTGGATGTCTCTACCCCAGCACGTGGTGCTGCTAGGCCTCCAGCAGCCATGTCCATTAAGGCCTTCGCCAGGGCTAAAGCAGCCAAGACTACTAAATCAGTGCCTGTTAAACCCCCCACATCCAGGCCCTCTTCTAGTTCTCAAATGCTTTCTTTGGCAGAAGATTTAATTTCTTTAATTAGAGGATCTCAGTCTCACCCAGACAGGGCCTCTCAGCCCCAGAGAAGAGACCTAGGCCAGAGCCCCCTGAGCCAGTGTCTTCTGATGATTCTGCTGATGAATCAGACATAACTGACCAGCCAGAGGCTCCCTTTTCCAATTTTGAAGATTCTGATGCTGAAGAATCCATCCCTGCTGCTTCCCCACCAGAAGAATTCTCCTTTGGGGAAACCTTGCATGCCATGCAAGAACAGTTCCAATGGCAGCAACAGGATTTTTCAGACTCCAGAAAAAGACTTAGAACCTTTCTGCACCTCCCACAGCACAGGCCCTTAGCTATACCTCCTGTTCTATCTGTGGTGGATGATGCTTTTAATGATGTTTGCTCCGCTCCAGATTCTTTACCCCCAGCCCCTGCCAAACCAGACAGATTTTACAGGGTGCCAGATACTCATCACCACCTTTACAAGGCCCCACTTGCAGACCCAGAAACTATATCCCAGGGTCCCAAGGCAGTAGCCGCGACCACAGCTAAAAACCCTATTCCTTCTGAAAGGGAAGCAAGGTCATTAGACAGATGGGGTAAAAGGCCTACACTTCAGCTACTCTCTCAGCTAGAGCTTTAAACTGTCAGTTTCACATGATACAATACCAAGAGTTTATGCTTGATCAGTTAACTAAAAACTAACCACTGATGTATCTCTTGATAAGAAATATGTATTAGAGATGGTAAATAACATACAACAGGTTAGCAACCATTCCTTAAAATGTGGCTATGATGCACTGGAGGCTTCATTTAGATCAGCCATGACAGGCACAGTGATAAGAAGGCATGCATGGCTAAAGGAACAAGCTTTACCGGATCATGTTAAAGCCAAGTTGCTAGATGCTCCTATGGACAAGACAAGTTTGTTTGGTACACCTGCCCAGCAGGTTATGAAGAAAATGGAAGAAAAGGCAAAATCTGTTCAAACTGTTAAAGATTTCTTGCAGGTTCAACCCCAAGGTTTAGCAGGAACTGGCCTGCCAAAAATTGGTCCTTTCCTGACTCCACAAAATTTCAAAGGGGCAGGAATAGACGTTCCAGAGGCAGAAACCAACCCAGAGGAGGTGCCTACAGAGGACGACAGTGGCAAGGTAACAACAGAGGCACAGACACAGCCACTGCCACTACATCAGCACAACCACAGTGACTTAATCCTAACTCTGCCTACCAGGGAACAAATAGCAGCTCCTCTAGGCGGAAAGTTAACCTTATTTTCAAAGAACTGGCACTACATAACAAAAGACAAGTGGATTTTACATACCATAGATCAAGGTTACCGGTTTCACTTCCACACTTTACCAGTCAAAGAGGAATGCCAAATCTACCTCCAAATCAAAAACAGAGGCTCTACGCCAGATAAGGGAGTTAGCCAACATGAGAGCTGTGGAAAGAGTGCCAACAGCAGAACAAGGAAAAGGGTTCTATTCCAGACTATTCCTAGTTCCAAGAAAGGAAAAAGTTCGAGACCAATTCTCGATCTGTCCACCTTAAATACATACATCATTGTCCCAAAATTCAAAATGCTGACCCTACAGCAACTTCTTCCCATGCTGGGCAAGGAGTCTTGGCTGGTAACTCTAGATCTCAAGGAGGCATACCTGCACGTCCCCATTCGACCAATCTGCAGAAGATACCTCAGATTTCTTGCAGGATCAGAGCACTATCAATTCTCAGCATTGCCCTTTGGCTTATCTACTGCGCCCAGAGTATTCACAAAATGCCTGGCATCAGTAATCGCCCATTGCAGACTACAGGAATTCAAATTTACCCATACCTGGACGACTGCCTGCTACAAGGGACAACAAAAGCAAGCTGACAACAGATTTACAAAGGGTCATTTACTTGCTACAAGGACTGGGATACACAGTCAATTTACAAAAGTCAAGGCTGATACCATCCCAAACAAGGACATTCTTGGGCGGAATTGGACACAGTACAACAAATGGCATTCCTGACTACAGAAAAACAAAACAACTTCCACTTTACTTCTTGGCACTAACAAAACTGAACAAGTTAACAGCAAGAAAATTTCTGCAGGCCTTGGGCTTCATGGCATCATGCATAATCTTGGTCCCATTTGCCAGACTACATATGAGGAAACTACAGTGGTACCTAAAGAATTTATGGTCCCAACACAGACACAGTCTAGAAACAGAAATCCCACTAATTCCATGCTTAAAACAGGAGTTCCTATGGTGGGCTCAGGCATGCCAGTCAAACCCAGGCCTACCCTTTCGCAGATGTCAACCAAGCCAGACCATCACAACAGACGCTTCAGACCTAGGATGGGGGCCCACATGCTGGACAAATGCGTGCAAGGATTGTGGACACAGGATCAACTTCACCTGCACATCAATCTAAAAGAAATGCTGGCAGTAAAACTGGCAATCCAAAAGTTCAAACCATTCCTCAAAGAGGGCCAGTTGATGATAAGGACAGACAACACCACAGTCATGTGGTACATCAACAAACAAGGAGGCACTCATTCATACCCCCTATGCAGAATGACCTTGGAGCTGTGGACCCTGGCACTCAGCTACAACATTCAGTTACAGGCAATATTTGTACCGGGGAAAGACAATACTCTAGCAGACATATTAAGCAGAACCACTTCGGATGCCCAGGAATGGAAACTGCACCCGGACATCTTCAAGACCATCTCAAAGAAATGGGGAATGCCACAGATAGACCTATTCGCATCACCTCTCAATCACCAGCTCAAAAAGTTCTGCACAAGGACATTCCATCCACTAGCATGGAAAGTGGACTCACTCTCCTTCAACTGGAAAGGCCTAACAGCATATGCATTCCCACCTCTTCCTTTGATACACAAGGTACTACTAAAAATCAAGGAAGAACGTCCAAGGATAATCCTGATAGCCCCAAACTGGCCAAGACAACACTGGTACCCACTACTGAAGAGCATGTCTCGAACAATATGTGGCCAATACCCTGATGCCTTTGATGTTAACTCAGAACAACTACAGCATCATACATCCAAACCTAAAAACGCTACAACTGACTGCATGGAACATCACATAGCAGCAGCTAATCCAGAACTTTCTCAAAGAGTTAAAGACATTATTCTTGAAGCACGCAGACCTTCAACAAGAAGGAACTATGCTGGAAAATGGAAAAGGTTTGTCATTTGGAGTACCGAAGAGGAAAAGATGTGTCAAACATAGATATGCCTAACATTCTGGAGTATCTGGCGAACTTCTTCATTCAGGCCTGTCCTACTCCTCCATCAAGATACATGCATCAGCTATTTCAGCAGAATACAGCTTTGATCCACCTGTTTTTTCGCACCCTTTGCTCAGGCAGTTCCTCAGAGGAATCAAGAATGTAAAACCTCCAAGGAAACCACCATTACCAGCTTGGGATTTAAACTTTGTGCTAGAAAAGTTGACACTATCACCCTTTGAACCAGCAGCAACAGCAGACCTACAACACCTGTCATGGAAAACTGCTTTCCTACTGGCAATTACTTCAGCAAGGAGGGTTTCAGAACTACAGGCCTTAATGGCAGTGCAACCCTTCCTAATCTTCCACCAAGATAGAGTGTCCATGAGGACTAATCCTACATTTATGCACAAGGTGGTATCCAGAGTATCTTTGAACCAGGCAATCCACCTACCTACCTTCTTTCCCAACCCACAAAACAGAGGGGAAAGAATTCTGCATACCTTGGATGTACATAGACAGCTACGCTACTACTTGGACAGAACAAAAAATAGCAGAAAGACTGACCAACTTTTTGTAGCCTATGCAACAGGAAGGGAAGGAAAAGCTATTTCCAAACAGACAATCTCCAAATGGATAGGAAATTGCATACGATACTGTTACTCCTTCCATGGAAAACCAATTCCACAGAACATAAGACCTCATTCTACAAGAGCAACAGCCACTACCACAGCCTTCTTACGAGGAGTGGCAACCAAAGACATTATTGAGGCGGCTACTTGGACCTCCGTGCATACATTTGCCAAGCATTATAATTTGCCTCTATATTCCAGATCCCGAGCAGGGTTTGCCACTGCTGTACTGCAAGGGATCCTAAACACACCATAATCTACTTTTATCCTCCTCCCCTAGTTGGCTATGGTATTCTACCCACTTGTTATGACTGCAGATGCATCCATGAAGGACATAGTACAGTTTTGTACCTACCATAAATGTAGATGTCCGAACTGGATAGCATCTGCAGTCAGGATTACCCTCCCTCCTTCCCTCTGTGGTACTCCTAGGGTGTTTACCCTCCTAATAGCTAGCTGTTGGGGGGGGGAGTCTTTTATGGTGTATTTGTTTGTATATATGTACATATATGCTTATTGTTGTGTTTACCTCTATCTATTTGGAAACATTGGCATCTATCCAAATTTTAGCCTACAAGAGGGCTACTGGCATCTGGGGCAAGAAACACTGAGGAAAATGGCGTCGGCTGATGCTTTTATACCCGAAGACCAACAGAGATGACGTCGGGTGGAGTGCGACATCAGCCGAAGCCGGACCCGGACTTTGGAATCCGGCCGACTGCAGGGCTGCCTGACGACAGGACAACCCACTTGTTATGACTGCAGATGCTATCCAGTTCGGACATCTACATTTATGGTAGGTACAAAACTGTACTTTACCTTGTATTAGGTGGGATGTTGCTTTCCTGAAAGTAACCATGTATAGTAGACAGCACGTTCTTTCAACCTTTCCTAGCAGATCATTTGCTGAATCCATCGCATGAATTAACTTTTAATATCATTGTAAATATTTTCTAGATACAATTTTTCTCTCTCTTCCAGAGTGGTGCTCGCATTAACATTTCTGAAGGAAATTGCCCAGAGAGGATAATTACTTTGGCTGGACCCACAAATGCTATCTTTAAAGCTTTTGCGATGATTATTGACAAACTGGAAGAGGTATGCATTATGTCTGTGTTAACTCTTGTGGGAAGTGATCATGTTGATTTGTTTGCGTAGTTATTCTTGTTTTTGTTCAAGTCTTGTGTGGCACGCTTCATTTTATTTATTTTATTCATTTGTTGTACAGATTTCACTAGGCATAAATGTGCTTTTCAAAGGCAACCCAGAGCACTATCTGGTAACATTTAATGCTTGGTCTGCAGCTTTGTATGAAGTAGCTTTTTGGGTTGCGTCTAGACAGTTGTATAACCTCTGGGGTGGTGTGGGTGGAGTGAGGGGAGTGTTATTAGCTGAGCTTTCTAATCTGGATTGCCTTCTCTGATACCTGTCCTTCAAAAGTCTGCCAGATGTGAAGTTCCTTTGTGTGACATGAGGAGCAGAGTTGCAGAAGTACACAAGTTTTAGGGTTCCATGCATATGGTCTAAATTTAGTCTATTTTTAGTTTATTCATTTGGTGTAATTGCATTTGATTTAAATTCATTAGGTTTAAATACAGTTGGTGTCTTTTTTATTTTAAGCATCACCTCAAGGTTTATTTTGGAGAGTAATGTTTGGTGCTCATGCTCATTTAGGTTTGCAATACTAGTGTAGGTAAATGTTTGGTTAGACTCATTCACTCATACAGCTGTAGATATGCTCAGATGTGTGTAGTGATTGCAAAGAGCACACCGCTCTGTTTTCCCCATTGATGTCCTTCATGGATGCATCTGCAGTCATAACAACTGGGTTGTCCTGTCGTCAGGCAGCCCTTCAGTCGGCCGGATTCCAAAGTCCGGGTCCGGCTTCGGCTGATGTCGCACTCCACCCGACGTCATCTCTGTTGGTCTTCGGGTATAAAAGCATCAGCCGACGCCATTTTCCTCAGTCTTTCTTGCCGCGTGGCGCCCGAAGCAGAAGCTGTTCGCAAGTGCCGGTCGGTCGGATCCAGAGATTACTTCTACCGAATACTACTTCAAGACTTCTAAAGCTAAGTACCCCGTTGGGGACTCTTTCTTGCCTCAGCCGATGTCAGAAAAAGTTAACAATTGTTTAACCTGTGGGAAACAAATACCTCATAAAGATTTCCACTCTTACTGTCTGCCTTGTTTAGGCCCAGCCCACGACGTAGCAGCCTGTTCGGCCTGTGCTTCTTTCAACCGACGAACGCTTAGGCGTCGGTCGGAGTTTGCAGAACAGTTTTTCGGTTCTGATTTTGCGTACATTATGCCGTCGGATCCTCCGACTACCCAATCTACCAAAAAACGCAAAGATAAAGACCGACACTCGCGGTCCGCGGTTTCGGCCGAAACCATGGTTAAGCAAACCGCGAGTGTCTCTGTTCCGGCCGAAACCGAGAAAACTGATCTAAGTACAGCTGAACCTATTCCTACAACTGAGGCCCCTGCTAAAACTCTTGAATCGACCTCAGAAATTTTACCCACTACGGTGGTTGACTTATCAGACACCATCCCCTTGGATGTCTCTACCCCAGCACGTGGTGCTGCTAGGCCTCCAGCAGCCATGTCCATTAAGGCCTTCGCCAGGGCTAAAGCAGCCAAGACTACTAAAACAGTGCCTGTTAAACCCCCCACATCCAGGCCCTCTTCTAGTTCCCAAATGCTTACTTTGGCAGAAGATTTAATTTCTTTAATCAGAGGATCTCAATCTCACCCAGATAGGGCCTCTCAGCCCCAGAGAAGAGACCTAGGGCAGAGCCCCCTGAGCCAGTGTCCTCTGATGAATCTGCTGATGAATCAGACATAACTGACCAGCCAGAGGCTCCCTTCTCCAATTTTGAAGATTCTGATGCTGAAGAATCCATTCCTGCTGCTTCCCCACCAGAAGAATTCTCCTTTGGGAAACCTTGCATGCCATGCGAGAACAGTTCCAATGGCAGCAACAGGATTTTTCAGACTCCAGAAAAAGACTTAGGACTTTTCTGCACCTCCCACAGCACAGGCCCTTAGCTATACCTCCTGTTCTCTCTGTGGTGGATGATGCTTTCAATGATGTTTGCTCCGCTCCAGATTCTTTACCCCAGCCCCTGCCAAACCAGACAGATTTTACAGGGTGCCAGATACTCATCACCACCTTTACAAGGCCCCACTTGCAGACCCAGAAACTATATCCCAGGGTCCCAAGGCAGTAGCTGACCATAGCTAAAACCCTACTCCCTCTGAAAGGGAAGCAAGGTCATTAGACAGATGGGGTAAAAGGTCTACACTTCAGCTACTCTCTCAGCTAGAGCTTTAAACTGTCAGTTTCACATGATACAATACCAAGAGTTTATGCTTGATCAGTTAACTAAAAACTAACCACTGATGAATCTCTTGATAAGAAATATGTATTAGAGATGGTAAATAACATACAACAGGTTAGCAACCATTCCTTAAAATGTGGCTATGATGCACTGGAGGCTTCATTTAGATCAGCCATGACAGGCACAGTGATAAGAAGGCATGCATGGCTAAAGGAACAAGCTTTACCGGATCATGTTAAAGCTAAGCTGCTAGATGCTCCTATGGACAAGACAAGTTTGTTTGGTACACCTGCCCAGCAGGTTATGAAGAAAATGGAAGAAAAGGCAAAATCTGTTCAAACTGTTAAAGATTTCTTGCAGGTTCAACCCCAAGGTTTAGCAGGAACTGGCCTGCCAAAAATTGGTCCTTTCCTGACTCCACAAAATTTCAAAGGGGCAGGAATAGACGTTCCAGAGGCAGAAACCAATCCAGAGGAGGTGCCTACAGAGGACGACAGTGGCAAGGTAACAACAGAGGCACAGACACAGCCACTGCCACTACATCAGCACAACCACAGTGACTTAACCCTAAATCCGCCTACCAGGGAACAAATAGCAGCTCCTCTAGGCGGAAAGTTAACCTTATTTTCAAGGAACTGGCACTGCATAACAAAAGACAAGTGGATTTTACAAACCATAGATCAAGGTTACGGTTTCACTTCCACACTTTACCAGTCAAAAGAGGAATGCCAAATCTACCTCCAAATCAAAAAACAGAGGCTCTACGCCAGATAATGGAGTTAGCAAACATGAGAGCTGTGGAAAGAGTGCCAACAGCAGAGCAAGGAAAGGGGTTCTATTCCAGACTATTCCTAGTTCCAAGAAAGGAAAAAGTTGGAGACCAATTCTCGACCTGTCCACCTTAAATACATACATCATTGTCCCAAAATTCAAAATGCTGACCCTACAGCAGCTTCTTCCCATGCTGGGCAAGGAGTCTTGGCTGGTAACTCTAGATCTCAAGGAGGCATACCTGCACGTCCCCATTCGACCAATCTGCAGAAGATACCTCAGATTTCTTGCAGGATCAGAGCACTGTCAATTCTCAGCATTGCCCTTTGGCTTATCTACTGCCCAGAGTATTCACAAAATGCCTGGCATCAGTAATCGCCCATTGCAGACTACAGGGAATTCAAATTTACCCATACCTGGACGACTGCCTGCTACAAGGGGACAACAAAAGCAAGCTGACAACAGATTTACAAAGGGTCATTTACTTTCTACAAGCACTGGGATACACAGTCAATTTACAAAAGTCAAGGCTGATACCATCCCAAACAAGGACATTCTTGGGCGCGGAATTGGACACAGTGAAACAAATGGCATTCCTGACTACAGAAAAACAAAAAACTTCCTCTTTACTTCTTGGCACTAACAAAACTGAACAAGTTAACAGCAAGAAAAGTACTGCAGGCCTTGGGCTTCATGGCATCATGCATAATCTTGGTTCCATTTGCCAGACTACATATGAGAAAACTACAGTGGTACCTAAAGAATTTATGGTCCCAACACAGACACAGTCTAGAAACAGAAATCCCACTAATTCCATGCTTAAAACAGGAGTTCCTATGGTGGGCTCAGGCATGCCAGTCAAACCCAGGCCTACCCTTTCGCAGATGTCAAGCAAGCCAGACCATCACAACAGACGCTTCAGACCTAGGATGGGGGCCCACATGCTGGACAAATGCGTGCAAGGATTGTGGACACAGGATCAACTTCACCTGCACATCAACCTAAAAGAAATGCTGGCAGTAAAACTGGCAATCCAAAAGTTCAAACCATTTCTCAAGGAGGGCCAGTTGATGATAAGGACAGACAACACCACAGTCATGTGGTACATCAACAAACAGGGAGGCACTCATTCATACCCCTATGCAGAATGACCTTGGAGCTGTGGACCCTGGCACTCAGCTACAACATCCAGTTACAGGCAATATTTGTACCGGGAAAGACAATACTCTAGCAGACATATTAAGCAGAACCACATTCGATGCCCACGAATGGAAGCTGCACCCGGACATCTTCAAGACCATCTCAAAGAAATGGGGAATGCCACAGATAGACCTATTCGCATCACCTCTCAATCACCAGCTCAAAAAATTCTGCACAAGGACATTCCACCCACTAGCATGGAAAGTGGATTCGCTCTCCTTCACCTGGAAAGGCCTAACAGCATATGCATTCCCACCTCTTCCTTTGATACACAAGGTACTACTGAAAATCAAGGAAGAACGTCCAAGGATAATCCTGATAGCTCGAACTGGCCAAGACAACACTGGTACCCACTACTGAGGAGCATGTCTCGGAACAATATGTGGCCAATACCCTGATGCCTTTGATGTTAACTCAGAACAACTACAGCATCATACATCCAAACCTAAAAAGCGTTGCAACTAACTGCATGGAACATCACATAGCAGCAGCTAATCCAGAACTTTCCCAAAGAGTAAAAGACATTATTCTTGAAGCACGCAGACCTTCAACAAGAAGGAACTATGCTGGAAAATGGAAAAGGTTTGTCATTTGGAGTACAGAAAGAGGAAAAGATGTGTCAAACATAGATATGCCTAACATTCTGGAGTATCTGGCGAACTTCTTCATTCAGGCCTGTCCTACTCCTCCATCAAGATACATGCATCAGCTATTTCAGCAGAATACAGCTTTGATCCACCTGTTTTTTCGCACCCTTTGCTCAGGCAGTTCCTCAGAGGAATCAAGAATGTAAAACCTCCAAGGAAACCACCATTACCAGCTTGGGATTTGAACTTTGTGCTAGAAAAATTGACACTATCACCCTTTGAACCAGCAGCAACAGCAGACCTACAACACCTGTCATGGAAAACTGCTTTCCTACTGGCAATTACTTCAGCAAGGAGGGTTTCAGAACTACAGGCCTTAATGGCAGTGCAACCCTTCCTAATCTTCCACCAAGATAGAGTGTCCATGAGGACTAATCCTACATTTATGCCCAAGGTGGTATCCAGAGTGTCTTTAAACCAGGCAATCCACCTACCTACCTTCTTTCCCAACCCACAAAACAGAGGGAAAGAATACTGCATACCTTGGATGTACATAGACAGCTACGCTACTACTTGGACAGAACAAAAATAGCAGAAAGACTGACCAACTTTTGTAGCCTATGCAACAGGAAGGGAAGGAAAAGCTATTTCCAAACAGACAATCTCCAAATGGATAGGAAATTGCATACGATTCTGTTACTCCTTCCATGGAAAACCAATTCCACAGAACATAAGACCTCATTCTACAAGGGCAACAGCCACTACCACAGCCTTCTTACGAGGAGTGGCAACCAAAGACATTATTGAGGCGGCTACTTGGACCTCCGTGCATACATTTGCCAAGCATTATAATTTGCCTCTATATTCCAGATCCCGAGCAGGGTTTGCCACTGCTGTACTGCAAGGGATCCTAAACACACCATAATCTACTTTTATCCTCCTCCCTAGTTGGCTATGGTATTCTACCCAGTTGTTATGACTGCAGATGCATCCATGAAGGACATAGTACAGTTTTGTACCTACCATAAATGTAGATGTCCGAACTGGATAGCATCTGCAGTCAGGATTACCCTCCCTCCTTCCCCTCTGTGGTACTCCTAGGGTGTTTACCCTCCTAATAGCTAGCTGTTGGGGGGGAGTCTTTTATGGTGTATTTGTTTGTATATATGTACATACATGCTTATTGTTGTGTTTACCTCTATCTATTTGGAAACATTGGCATCTATCCAAATTTTAGCCTGCAAGAGGGCTTCTGGCATCTGGGGCAAGAAACACTGAGGAAAATGGCGTCGGCTGATGCTTTTATACCCGAAGACCAACAGAGATGACGTCGGGTGGAGTGCGACATCAGCCGAATCCGGCCGACTGAAGGGCTGCCTGACGACAGGACAACCCAGTTGTTATGACTGCAGATGCTATCCAGTTCGGACATCTACATTTATGGTAGGTACAAAACTGTACTTTATGCGATGTTGGAGTTGGAATATATAATTTACAGGGGGGGTTTGCCCCACCCCCTGTAAACCACCTTTTTTTCTTTGTCTTGGAGGTTTTTCGTGTTTGATTTTATATGTATTTAGCTTAGACTAAGTGAGTTGAGATGCATATATATAGACCCTAGGTTTTATAAGTACATGTGAGTTGCAGTTGGCTGGAAAGGGAAAGCATCATGGTAGTTAATTGTAAATGACAGAAAAAACAGACTGCTTTATCTAAGAAGGTTGTTTATGCACCTATGGGGAGGTGTCAAAGCAAAATTGCTAGTATCTGGTGGTAAATCAAATGTGTGAGGGAGTTGGGGCAAAGGTTTGGATAGCTAGTAGAAGTCAATTTCCTTAAGATTGGTAAGGTGGCAAGGTGCATTTTGGTGCTCTAGGGGGACAACTTTTTTATATATATATATATATATATATATATCACACTTGGGTTATCGGTCTGCAGGTAGCCCTCAGTCAGGCCAAATACCAGTGTCTTGGGATTTCTGCATCGGATCCTATCGCTTCTTCCATGATGTCAGGTCATCAAAGGTATAAAGCATGCAGCCAACGCCATTAAATCAGCTTTTCTTGCCATGCGGGATCTCAAAGCAAAAGCAGCTAGCAAGTGTTGTTCGTCCGCTATCTAAAATTTTCATTGTTAAAGTTTCAAACCTGAAGTCTTCTAAAGCTAAGTACCCTGTTGAGGATCCTTTTTTCTTGCTCTTAACCGAAGTCAGAAAAAGTTAACAATTGTCTTGCCTGTGGAAAGCAAATAACTGAGATTTGCATTCTTACTGCGTCACTTGTTTAGGCCCAGACCATGACATTCCTCGCTGTCGTTTTTGTGCCTTTAGCGGCACAACTATTTGTCATTTGGCTAACTTTGTTGCTAAATTCTTTAACACTCATTCTCCGTATTTTGAAATGACTTCAATAAGCTGTCCGAGTACTGATCTTCCAAAAAAATGTAAGGATGACGACAAACAGACCGCATAGGTCCAAAACGGCCGACAATGCTTCCATTAAGCTAGTCACCAGTCTGCTGGTACTCAGTGAGGCGCTTTCGCAGCCCATGATACCTGCTTCTACAGATTCACAGGCCTCTATGGAGACCCAGTCAGAGTCCGGTATGCCGCGAGATGCTTTGATTATGGAACCTGCGGATGTCTGTACCTTGGATGGGTCTGAAGTCGCTGTGCAGGCACGGTCTTCTGAGGGTGTATTCAGACCTTCCGATGTTCGTATTAAACAGACTACTTTTTTTCTGACTAAAACTGCAGAGTTTCTCAGGCCCAGAGTTCGCTCTACAGATGACCAAAGAGCATTGTCAAGCTCCCATGCCACAGAAACAAATGCTTAGAATGGCTGAAGACCTTATTAACTTAATTAGTGGAAGCCAGCCTTCCTCCTCTAAGACAAAGAATTGATTTTCCTTCTGATTCTACAAACCACGAGTCCAATGACTCTGATCGCTTTGATTACCAGGTTATGCCCTTATCTATCTATCTGTTGATTCAGATGTAGAGGATTCCATTCCCTCTGCCTCCCCTACAGAGGACCTTTCTTTTGGTGACACCTTGCATAGCTTGAGAGCATTTCCGCTGGGAATGCCATGACTAGCCACAGTCCAAAAAGAGACTCCGAGAAGTTTGAGTTGCCTCAGCGCAGGCCTCTAGTTATACCTACTGTCGTAGATATTGCAGATGTCTTCATGGAATCCTGTCTTACCCCTGATACTTTACCTCTAGCTCCTAGAAATCCTGACTGGTACTACAGAGTACCTGCCTTTCACAAATTTCTCTTTAAAAATCCCACTGCTGCTGCAGAGACCATTTCCCCGTGATGTAAAGGTATTAAGGCTACTACAGCGAAAAACCCCACCCTTTTGGAAAATGAGTCTAGGGCTCTAGACAAATGGGGTAAGAAGGTATATACCTCTGCAACTCCTTGCTATTAGGGCTTTAAATTGCCAGTTTCACACATTGAAATACCAGCAGCATATTATGGAACTAATTGAACAAAAAATGTTGATTCCTGATTGTGCAGAAAAGAAAGATTTACAAGAGTTAATGCATTCTGCAAACAAAGTTAGTAAACATATTTTGCAGTGTGGTTTTGATCCCTTGTACTGAGAAGGCATGATTGGCTGAAATCTTGCCAGGCCATGTCAAAGCAAAATTGCTAGATGCTCCATTAAACCAAGAATTGGCCTTCTAAAAACTGGTCCTTTCCAGTCCCTCCCAGACGTTCAAACCCAGGGGTAACAGACCACAAAGACTACAGTCTCAGGGTATGCAGAGATCTAAACAATGGAGTGCTCCCACCTCAAAAACAGGGAGTAGTAAGCCACCCCCTTATGGAAAAATTTCACAATGACTTGTCTGTCGTCCTTCCCAGCCATGCCCAAGTAATTATTCCTCTATGAGGAAAACTCTCCCTGCATGCAAAAAACAAAGTACATTACCCAGCACCAATGAGTCCTAAACATTGTATCCCAGTGATACAGATTCAACTTCCACTCACTGCCAACTCCAAGCGGGTTGCCAGACCTTCCTACAAACCAGTGGGCAGTGCCTCAAAAGCAAGTACTTTCTCTTCTCTGTATCATGCCTGTTCAACCTGTTCCAATAGGGCAAAGGGGACAGGGTTTCTACTCCAGACTGTTCCTGTTGCCCAGAAAAGAGAACTTGTGGAGCCCCATCCTAGATCTGTCCATTCTCATTTTCCTGGTGGTACCAAAATTCAAAATGCTTACACTTCCAGCAGCTGCTTCCTATGCTAGCCAAGGACTCCTGGCTGGTCACCCTAGACTTAAAAGAAGCTTATCTGCACATCCCCATGAGGGAATCCTGGAGGAAATATCTTTGTTTCAGGGCAGGCTCTATGCACCATCAGTTCTCTGCACTTCCTTTTGGCTTATCTACTGCACCCAGGGTATTCACAAAGTGCCTGGCTCCAGCCATTGCATACTGCATGCAGAGAAATATTCACATTTACCCATTCTTGGAAGATTGCCTGATTCAGGCAGACAGTCAGGAGTTGCTGCTTCCGCACCTGACGTGTTTGTAGAGACTACTAACTTCCCTGGAGTATACCATCAACAAAAAGAAATCTCATCCGATACCTAGCCAAAAGACTGTATTCCTGGGAGCAAGCTTGAACACAAATTCCCAGATGGCATTCCTCACTCCAGAAAAGCAGGTTTATTTGACAAATTACTTCAAACTACTGGCAACCAGAACACAGCTATCTGCAAGAAAAATACTGCAAGCCCTAGGGTTCATGGCCTCTTGCTTTCTACTAATTCCATATGCAAGACTGCATATGAGTAAACTTCAGTAGTACTTTAAAAAGTCTCTGGTGTCAACATTTTCAGGACCTGGAAACACTGATTCCTATCATTCCTTGTCCAAGGACGAAATTCCTTTGGTGGCCAGAGGCTTGCAGCCACAACAGGGGACTCCCTTTCACTCAACCCCTAGCCACCCAAACCGTGACAACAGATGCATCAGACTTTGCATGGGGGGCTCACATGGCAGGCAAATGCATTCAAGGCAAATGGAGCCCAGGACAAATTCACCTGCATGTCAATCGGAAAGAAATGTTAGCTGTACAGAATGCACTGAGAGCCTTCAAATACCTTATCCTTCCCGGACCACTTTTGATAAAGACAACATCACAGTTAATGGGGTACATGAACAAGCAGGTGGGGGAACTCATTTCTCCCCACTCTGCAGGTTCACCATGGCCCTGTGGAACATAGCGTTGAGCAGTCAAAATGTTGCACCTGCAATCTCAATTTCTGCCAGGCAAAGAAACTTCACTGGTAGACTACTTAAGCAGAAATCTACTGGACCCACACTAGTGGAAACTGGAGCCCAACTCATTCTAATCCACAGGTGGGGGGACACCAGAGGTGGACATCTTTGCTCCCCCCCCAAAACCATCAATTGAACAAATGTTGCACCAGAAATCCCCACAGCCAAGCATGGAAAGTGGATGCCCTATCCTTTACATGGGAAAACCTCTCAATCTGTGCCTTTCTCCCTCTACCCCTCCTCTCAAAAGTACTACTCTAGATCAGACAGGACAGGCCAGGCCAAGGACAATCCTTATTGCACCAGGCTGGCCATGCCATCACTGGTACCCACTCTGGTTTGACAGCAGTGCCACCCTGGACCCTACATCAGACATTTGCTGTCCCAGCAGGAAGGACAGAATTTGCATCCTCAGCTGCAAATCCTGAATCTTGCAGCCTGGCTTATTCCCTGAATACACAACCAGCAACCCTCAGCAATCAGGTGCTGGATGTCTTTCTTGAGGCCAGGATGCCTAGTACTTGGAAATCTATTCAGAAAAATGAAAAGATAATGTTCCTAGAGCCAGTCTCAAGGAAAGGACACAGCTGTGCCCACCTTACCTCAAATGCTAATTGCCTAGCAGAGCTACTACACAAAGGCCTATTTTTCTCATCTATTAAGATTCATGACTCTGCCATCTCAGCTCATTATAACACTGAGCCACTCCTCTTCTCTCGCCCTCTTATCAAACAGTTCCCGAGAGGAGCTAACAATTTAAGACCCCCAAGGAAATCTCCCACTCCTGCCTGAGACCTTCTCTTTGTACTAGAGAAGCTCACGCTTCCCCCTTTAGAGCCTGTTGCTACAGCAGAGTTAAAATTCCTCTCTTGGAAAGCAGCCTTACTTCTAGCCATCATTTCAGCAAGAAGAGTGAGTTACAGGCTCTTATGTCTGTGAAACCCCTCATTATTTTCCATGTGATTTGGGTTTTCCTCAGGACTTAACCCATCATTTATGCCCAAGGTGGTATCTAGTGTGGCTTTAAACCAATCCATCCATTTACCAACCTTTTTTCCTAATCCTCAGAATAAAGGGGAAAGGATCCTGCACTCCTTGGACATGCACAGACAGCTCAGGTTCTACCTTGATAGGACTAAGCATTTCAGAAAAACTGACCAGCTGCTAGTCAGCTTTGCTACAGGGGCAGAGGGCAAGGCCATTTCAAAGCAAACCATTTCCAAATGGATAGCACACTGCATCCATTTCTGCTACAGACACCATGGAAAACCTATCCCACAGGGAATCAAAATTATCTCCACTAGGGCTACTTCAACCTCTACAGAGTTTCTCAGGAGAGTCCCTACCAGGGACATCCTGGAAGCTGCAACCTGGAGATGTTCTTCGTGTTCATCAGGGGTATAAAACATGCAGACACCATTACATCAGTCTTTCTTGCCGTGCGGTGCACGAAGCAGAAGCAGTTCGCAAGTGCTGGTCAGCCGACTCCTGAAATTTTTGTTTTCGAGTTTCAGAACCGAAGTCTTCAACTAAAAGCTAAGTACCCCGTTGGGGAAACTTTTTCTTGCTCCTTACCGATGTCAGTAAAAGTTAATAATTGCATTACTTGTGGGAAGCAAATACCTTGAGGATTTTCATTTGTTCTGTATTCCTTGCCTTGGCCCTGACCACAATGTACCTTGCTGTTGGTTTTGTGCTAAATGTAATCAATGCACTATTAAATGTCTGTATATTTTTGCCTCTTATATTTTGACTCACTATTTAATTATCCAGAAATGTCATCTGTCAGCAATCCGACTACCGGAATATCTAAAAAAACGCAAAGAAAAAGACAGACAGGCCGTCGAGGTCCAAAACTGACTACGATGCTTCTCCTAAGCCAGTCGCCAGTTCGCCGGTACTCAGTGAGGTGCTTTCGCAGCCCCTGATACCTGCTACTTCTGATTCGCAGGCCTCTACAGAAACCCATTCGGAGTCTGGTATGCCGTGAGATGCTTCAGTCATGGAGCCCGTGGATGTCTCTACCTTAGATGTGTCCGGAGCCGCTGTGCAGGCACCGGCTTCTGAGGGTGATGTTCTTCATCTCACATTGCTGCAGTCCTTACACTTGGGTAGTCCGCTGTCCTCGGTCGGCCCGAATATCAAAGTATAAGGCTGACGTCGGTCAAGGCGTATTTGACTGACATCAGGACGTCAGGGTACAAATGCGCATGACCGACGTCATATCCTCAGTCTTTTTTGCCGCATGGTCCGATGCAGAAGCAGCATTGCAAGTGCCGGTTGGCGTTCTGAGATTTTTCGATTTCGAAGTTTCAGACCGAGTTCAAAGTTGGCTAAGTACCCCGTTGGGGAATATTTTAGTTTTTTCTTGCCTCAGTGATTTACCGGATGTCAGAAAAAGTCAATAATTGCATTTCTTGTGGGAAACCGATACCGCATAGAGATTATCATACTTTGTGTATTCCTTGCTTAGGGCCTGAGCACGACGTTGTTGGCTGTCGCTCTTGTGCTAGATTCAATAAACGCACTATAAAGAGAAGGTTGGATTGTGCCAGGTTAGTCTTTGGGAAGCGGTGCAATTATAAAATGCCGTCGGATGCTCCGCCCGCTTCTTCGAAGAAGCGCAAGGACAAAGCAGTTAAGCCTAGGCTAGAAGAACCGTCTGTCCCGGACGCCGGTTCTTTAGAGGTGTCGGTGGAGCCGGTGGCTCCACGGAGGTTTCTTTGGGTTTTCAGGGAGACTTTATTATTGCAAGATGTGGCCTCTCAGGAGGCAGGTCAGGCTGAAGGGGCTTCTCAGGTTACTATACTCCCCTCCCTTCCTAGGGTGGCTAGGCCCTCTCCTTCTGTTTCCAAGGCTTCTCCCAGAGGCAGGCCAGGTTCAGCTTCAGTTGGTGTCACCCCTAGTTCTTCTGGAACTGTGCCCAAGAAGCATATGCTTAAAATGGCAGAAGATTTGATTTCTTTGATTAGGGGTTCTTTGCCCCCTCTTGATAAGAGACCTAGGGTGGAGCCTGAGCCTGGGAGTTTTGAGCAGGCTTCAGATGTTTCAGAGTCTTCGGCTGAAGACTTGCAGGAGTATTCTCCTTATTCTGATTCTGATGTGGATGATTCTACTCCTTCTGCTTCTCCTCCTGAGGATTTTTCTTTTTCAGAAACTCTTCATTCCATGAGGGAGCATTTTAAGTGGGAAGGTCAGGACTTCTCTGATTCCAGGAAAAGGCTTAGAATTTTTGTTTTTGCCCCAGCATAGGCCTTTGGCTATGCCTCCTGTTTTAGATGTGGTGGAAGATGTTTTTGCGGAGGCTTCTCTTAATCCTGATTCTTTGCCTCCTGCTCCTGTTAAACCGGATAGATATTATAGGGTGCCTGAAGCTCATAAGTATCTTTTTAAGAGTCCTAGGGCAGACCCAGAAACTGTTAGTCAGGGGCCTAAAGGTGTTAAGGCTTCTGTTGTCAAGAATCCGGTTCCCTCAGACAAAGAGGCCAAGGCTTTGGATAGATGGGGAAAGAAAGTTTATACTTCTTCCACTCTAGCTATGAGAGCTTTGAATTGCCAGTTTCACATGTTAAAATACCAAAACTATCTCCTTTCACAATTGAAGTCTAAGGTTGATGCTCTGGCGGAAGGTATTGATTGTAAAGAGTTGCAAGATTTAGTACATGTTTCTGAACAGGTGGGTAAGCATTCTTTGCAATGTGGTTTTGATGCTGTACAGGCCTCGTCTAGGGTGGCTGCCACTGGGTCAGTTCTTCGCAGGCACGCCTGGCTGAGGGATCAGAATTTATCTGACCATGTTAAATCACGGATTTTAGATGCTCCTTTACAATCTGATGTGCTGTTTGGTTCTCCTGTTGAGACAGTCTTAAAGAAAATGGAAGACAAGGCTAAGTCTATGCAGACTGTTAAAGATTTTTTGCAGGTTCAGCCTCCAAAGTTTAGTAGAAATTGGCCTACTAAGGGGTGGATGTATCCTTCTTATGATTCCCAGTCTAGGGGTAGGTCTAGACGTGGCAGGGGCAGAGCTCAGGGCTCTTTCAGGCCTAGAACAGGGAGTTCTCCTGCACAGTCTTCAGGTGAGGGCAGGGGTCAGTCCTTTCGTAAACAGACCCTATGACCTACCTTTTCAGCTGCCAGAGCCTTCTCGTCTGGCAGCACCTTTGGGAGGAAGGTTGGCACTTTTCAAAGAAAATTGGAGTTTAATTACCCAAGACAGATGGGTATTGGATATCATACACCACGGTTACAGGTTTTATTTCCATACCTTGCCTCCTTTCAAAGGCATGCCAGGCGTTCCTCCTCCACAAAGAATAGAGGCTCACAAGCAAATTTCTCTGTTACTCCAAATAGGGGCCATTCAGCGGTCCCTATGCCAGAAGTGGGCCTAGGATTTTATTCTCGCCTGTTCCTAGTACCAAAGAAAGGGAACACGTGGAGACCAATTTTGGACTTATCTATCCTCAACACTTATCTGGACATTCCCGAGTTCAAAATGTTGGCGTTACAGCAGCTTTTACCTCTGCTGGGCAAAGATCATTGGATGGTAACTTTAGATCTCAAGGAGGCTTATCTTCATGTTCCTATCAGACTCAGTTGCAGGAAGTATCTGCGTTTTGAGCTGGGACTTCTCATTATCAGTTCTCTGCATTGCCCTTTGGCTTATCTACTGCCCAGAGTGTTCACGAAGGTTCTGGCTCCAGTGATAGCTTTCCTCAGGTTAAAAGGAATACAGATTTATCCATATTTGGACGATTGCCTGATTCTGGCTCAAGAAAGGAACGAGCTTCTTCATCATTTGGGTTATGTGATAGCAGTGCTAAGATGCCTAGGGTATTCTGTGAACGAAATAAAGTCCAGTCTAGTACCCTCTCAAGACATGTGCTTTCTGGGTGTGAGACTGAATACAGCATCCCAGATGGCCTTTTTGACCCCGGACAAACAAAAGAATCGTTCCCTTTACTTTCATCAGTTGTCTCATCAGTCCGGGCTGACTGCAAGGACAGTCCTTCAAGCCTTAGGGTTCATGGCATCTTGTATTCTGGTGCTTCCCAATGCCAAACTGCATATGAGGAAGCTACAATGGTATCTCAAAAATGTATGGACACAGCACTGCCAGGATTTGGACACTGTCATTCAAATAATACCTTGCATTCAAAAGGAATTTTTGTGGTGGGCTCAGGAATGTCACCTAAACAAGGGACTCTCTGTGACCCGGCCAGAGGCGAGTCAGATTCTAACGACAGATGCCTCAGACAAAGCTTGGGGAGCTCATCTGAATGGAAAGTGGATACAAGACAAGTGGCCTGCCAGACTACAACATCTACATATCAACTTGAAAGAGATGTTAGCAGTCCAGTTTGCATTAATAGCCTTCAAGGATTTACTTCTTCCAGGGCAGGTGTTGATTCTAACAGACAACACAACTGTCATGTGGTACATCAACAAGCAAGGCGGAACACATTCTTATCCTCTATGCAGGCAAGCAATGATTTTGTGGGAGATTGCTCTCAGTTTACAGCTAAATCTTCAGGCAAGGTTTCTGCCGAGCACAGAACTCCTTAGCAGATGTGTTGAGCAGACAAATTATGGATCCCCACGAGTGGAAATTGGATCCTCATGTATTTCAGAAATTGACAGTGTCATGGGGAACTCCAGACATAGATCTGTTCGCTTCCCCTCTAAACCACCAGCTGCCAAAGTTTTGCACAAAAAGGTTTCATCCCACAGCTTGGAAAGTGGATGCTCTTTCTTTCAATTGGAGCAATCTTCATGTGTATGCCTTTCCGCCTCTGCCTCTCCTCCCAAAGGTACTACTAAAGGCCAGACAAGACAAGCCTAGGATGATTTTGATAGCTCCAGATTGGCCTCGATAGCATTGGTACCCATTACTGAGGAGCCTGGTATGGAAGCCTCCATGGCCTTTGCCTTCAATTCCACACCTGTTGTCTCAGGAGGACAGTCATTTGCTCAACGTCAAGCTTCACTCTCTGCACCTAACAGCCTGGCATATTCTGTTTTGAACCATTGTGGGCCTCCACTTCCACAACAAGTTTTGAATGTTATTTTGGAAGCCAGAAGGCCTAGTACAAGGAAAGTGTACAGACAAATGGAAGAGATTTTTATTTTGGAGTGCATCAAAGGATTTTGATGTTTCTGAGCCTAATTTAAGTGTGGCTCTTCAATATCTTACTGAGTTACTGGACAAAGGTTTGTCCTTCTCTTCTATTAAAGTTCATGCTGCAGCAATTTCGTCTCACTATGATTGTGACCCACCATTGTTTTCTCATCCTTTGTTCAAGCAATTTCTTAGAGGGCAAAGAAAATAAGACCCCCACGAAGAGCTCCTACTCCTGCTTGGGATCTCAATTTTGTGTTGGAGAAACTCACTCTACAACCTTTTGAGCCTGCAGCTACTGCTGAATTAAAGTTTTATCATGGAAGACTGCTTTTTGTTGGCTATTACCTCTGCAAGAAGGGTTTCTGAGTTGCAGGCCCTTATGGCAGTTGAGCCTTTCTTAATTTTCCATAAGGATAGGGTATCTTTACGTACTAATCCTTCCTTTATGCCTAAAGTGGTTTCTAGTGTGGCTTTAAACCAAACTATTCATTTGCCTACCTTTTATGCAAATCCCCAAAATAAAGGGGAAAAGATTTTGCGCACTTTAGATGTACACAGGCAGTTGCGTTATTATTTGGACAGAACTAAAGGGTTCAGGCAGTCTCAGCAGTTATTTGTTTCTTTTGCTTTGAGTTCTCAGGGCAAGCCTGTGTCAAAACAAACTATTTCTAAGTGGATTGGGTTTTGCATTGCTTTCTGTTATTCCCATCATGGCAAGGAAGTTCCAGCTGGGATTAGGCCTCATTCCACTAGGGCTACTGCCACTTCAACAGCCTTTTTGAGAGGGGTGGCAACTAAGGATATTTTGGAGGCAGCTACTTGGGGTTCAGTGCATACTTTTGCCAGGCATTATCACCTACCACTTTACTCTAAATCCAGAGCTGGTTTTGCCACTGCTGTTTTGCAGGGCATTTTAGCAGCTCCTGCTTCCTTATGATTTGGCCATCCTCCCTTTCCTCTGCTTTGGGATTCTACCCAAGTGTAAGGACTGCAGCAATGTGAGATGAAGAACATAGTACAGTTTTGTACCTACCATAAATGTAGATGTTCGAAGATCCACATTGCTGCAGTCATTACCTCCCTCCTTCCCCTCTGTTGTTAGAAGGTTGTGTGGGTTGGGTGGTCAATTGTGTATATTGTCTATTGTATATATTGTACATATTTTTAGTGCTAGGATGGTTGGTTGTTGGTTTGCTGTCTTTTGGTTTTTGACCTTTATTTTTAGGGTCTTCTGACATCTGGGGCAAGAAAAGACTGAGGATATGACGTCGGTCATGCGCATTTGTACCCTGACGTCCTGATGTCAGTCAAATGCGCCTTGACCGACGTCAGCCTTATACTTTGATATTCGGGCCGACCGAGGACAGCGGACTACCCAAGTGTAAGGACTGCAGCAATGTGGATCTTCGAATATCTACATTTATGGTAGGTACAAAACTGTACTTTTTCAAGCCTACAGATTTGTATATTAGACCGACGCCGTCTTCAAAACTAAGGCCAAAATCTAAATCTATGTCTAAAAAAACAGACTCCTGGGCCACATGTGCAGGCCCCTATGCCTAAAAAACAAGTGATCAAAATGGCTGAAGATTTAATTACTCTGATCAGGGCTAGCCAAACCCCCTCCTTCTAAGAGGCCTAGGCAAGACATTGATTATGAATCTTCTGAACAGGATTCTATTTCTTCTGACTCTTCTAATGAACAGGATTTGTCTATACCTACTTATGAGGACTCTGATGCAGAAGATTCCATTCCTTCTGCTCCCCCCTGAGGATTTTTCATTTGGGGAACCTTTATATACCTTAAGGGAATATTTCCACTGGGAAAGTCAGGATTTCTCTGAATCTAAAAAGAGACTTGGGGATTTTCTTCTTCCTCAGCATAGGCCTTTGGCTATACCTCCTGTTCTATACATTGTTGATGATGTTTTTTCAGAATCTAGTATGGCTCCTGATTCTCGGCCTCCGGCTCCTTGTAAGCCAGACAGATGCTACAGGGTTCCTGACTCCAACAAATTCCTTTTCAAAAATCCTATTGCAGATCCTGAAACCATTTCTCAGGGTCCCAAGGGCATTAAGGCTTCTACTGCTAAAAATCCTACCCCTTCTGATAGAGATTCCAGGGCTCTGGATAGATGGGGTAAGAAGATTTACACTTCTGCAACCTTGGCAATCAGGGCTTTAAACTGTCAATTTCGTATGCTTAAATATCAACAGCATATCATGAGATTGCTTAGACAGAAAATGATGTTATTTCTGACTGTGTGGAAAATAAAGATTTACAAGATTTATTGCATTCAGCTGAACAAGTTGGAAAACATACTTTGCAATGTGGTTTTGATTCTTTGGAGGCCTCTTGCAGGGCTGTTGTAACTGTGTCTGTGCTAAGAAGGCATGCTTGGCTCAAAGAGCAAACTCTGCCTGATCATATTAAAGCAAAATAGTTGGATGTTCCTTTGCAACAGGACTGTCTCTTTGGTAATGAAGCTGAAGAAGTTTTATAAAAGATGGCAGATGAAGCAAAATCTATGCAAACTGTGAAAGATTTCTTACAAGTGTAACCTCCAAGATTTAGTAGGCACTGGCCTACTAAGAACTGGTCCTTTTCAGTTCCTTCGAGAGCCACTCAAGTCAAACCCAGACATTCCAAAGGCTCCAGGTTTCAGTCACAAGGGAGTTTTAGAACAAAACAATGGGGTGCCTCCACCTCCAAATCTGGAAACAACAAGGCACCCTCCCTATGGTAAACGGTCTCAATGACTTTCCTCTACACACACCAAGCACTTGCCTTTCAGCTGCCCCTTTGGTGGGAAAACTGGGAACTTATAACCCAGGACAAATGGGTTTTAAATCTAGTATCCCAGGGGTACAGACTTTATTTCCACATGTTGCCAATCCCAAACGTATGGCCAGACCTGCCCCCAAATCAGTGGGTAGAGGCCCAGAAACGAGTACTGTCCCTCATGACCGTGGGGGGTGGGGTGGGGGTGGGGGGCTGTTCAACCAGTACCAGAAGAGGAAAAAAGACAAGGTTTCTATTCAAGACTTTTCCTGGTACCCAGAAAAGACAAATCATGGCGTCCAATTCTGGACTTAACTACTCTAAACACATTTCTGGACATTCCAAAATTCAAGATGCTGACTCTTCAGTTACTTCCTATGCTAGGCAAAGATGCCTGGTTGGTAACTTTAGACTTGAGGCTTACCTGTATATCCCAGTCAGGGAGTCTTGCAGAAGAGACCTCCGCTTCAAAGCAGGCTACTTGCATTACCAGTTTCCTGCACTGCCCTTTGGCTTATCTACTGCACCCGGGGTCTTCACAAAGTGCCTGGCTCCAGTAATTGCATTTTGCAGACAAAGAAATATTCAAATATATCCATACCTGGACGATTGTCTAATTCAGGCAGAAAACAAGGACATTCTTCTAAAGCATCTGGCGTTTGTAAAAAGGGTTCCAACTTGTCTAGGGTACACCATAAACAAAAAGAAATCACAACTGGTACCCTCTCAAAAAATTACATTCCTGGATGCAAGCTTGAATACAACTGCCCAGGTGGCTTACCTTACGCCAGAAAAGCAAATTCATTTTATAACGTACTTCAAACAGGTGGCTGCAAAAACCCAGCTATCTGCAAGACAAATTCTGCAAGCCTTGGGGTTCATGGCCTCCTGGATTCTTTTAATTCCATATGCAAGACTGCATACGAGGAAACTTCACTGGTACTTAAAAAGTTTATGGAGTCAACATGGTCACAGCCTGGAAACAATTATTCCTATCATACCTTGCCTGCAACTAGAGTTCCTGTGGTGGGCAGAGGCCTGCCACCAAAACAAGTGACTGCCATTTACTCCACCCCCTGCCGCCCAAACCCTAACTACAGACGCATCAGACTATGCTTGGGGGACTCATCTGACAGGGAAGAGCATTCAGGGCAAATGATGCCCAAATCAAATGCACCTTCATATCAATAAGAAAGAGATGCTAGCTGTACAGAATGCAGCGACAGCCTTCAACGACTACCTTCATCCAGGACAGTTGATGGACAGAACACCACAGTTATGTCGTACATAAACAAGCAGGGGGGTATACACTCCTACCCCCTTTGCAGACTAGCTATGGCATTGTGGAACATGGCCTTGACCTACCAGATACAACTACAAGCTCAATTCCTGCCAGGAAAGCTGAATACTCTGGAAGACTAACTAAGCAGAAATTTCATGGACCCACACAAATGGAAACTTGGAACCACGGATTTTCAACATGTTGACATGCAAATGAGGGAGTCCAAACGTAGATCTTTTTGCCTCACCCCAGAAATATCAGTTGGACAAATTCTGCATAAGAACTCCTCACAAAAAAGCCTGGAAAGTGGATGCTGTATCATTCAGCTGGAAAAACCTATCAGTCTGTGCTTCTGTCCCTCTGCCTCTGCTTTCCAAAGTTGTACTAAAAGTCAAACAGGACAAAACAAAAATGATTCTGATTGTTCCAGACTGGCCTCGCCAGCACTGGTACCCACTCCTGCGCAATGTGTCACACCTTCCACTGTGGCACCTGCCTCAGACACCTTACTTATTGTCTCAGCAGAACAACCAAATTCTGCACACTCTGCTCCAAATTTGAATCTTGCAGCATGACTAATCACCTAAATTCACCCTTAGCATCCCTCAGCAAACCTGTGGTGGATGTCATTTTGGAGGCGAGAAGGCCTAGTACTAGAAAATCTTGTGCTGACAAATGGAAATGTTTATGTGCCTGGAACCAATAACAAGGAATAAGCACAGCAGTGTCCAATATTCCTCAGATTTTACAATACTTAACTGAGATGCTTCACAAGGGTCTGTCCTTTTCTTCCATAAAAATCCATGCCTCAGCCATTTCAGCTCATTACAACAAAGAACCTCCCCTCTTCTCTCATCCTCTGCTAGAGCAGTATCTCAGAGGGGCCAAAAACTTAAGGCCACCCAGGAGAGCTCCAACACCTGCCTGAGACATCAATTTTGTATTGGAAAAAACTCACTCTCCCTCCTTTCGAGCCAGCTGCTACTGCAGACTTAAATTTTCTCTCCTGGAAAACCGCTTTCCTTTTAGCAGTCACTTCAGCTAGAAGGATTTCTGAATTACAGGCTCTTACGGCAGTGGAGCCTTTCATTATTTTTCATGAGGTCAAGGCGTCTCTCAGGACGAATCCATCCTTAATGCCTAAGGTGATATCCAGTGTGGCTCTTAATCAGACCATTCATCTGCCAACTTTCTTTCCCAATCCACAGAACAAGGGAGAGCGGATTTTGCATTCATTGGCTGTACACAGACAACTTAGATTTTGCTTGAACAGGACAAAATCTGTAAGAGAATCTGAGCAACTGCTGGTGGCATTTGCTGCAGGGGCAGAGGGAAAGGCCATTTCAAAGCAGACTATTTCCAAATGGATAAGCCATTGTATTCATTTCTGCTATATGCACCATGGTAAAACTATCCCCCAGGGGATTAGCTCTCATTCCACCAGGGCTGCATCTACTTCTGCAGCCTTTCTCAGAGGTGTTCCTACCCAGAGACATTCTAGAAGCTGCTACCTGGAGCTCGGTTCATACGTTCACCAAACATTACCATTTACCTTTCTTCTCTAAATCCAGAGCTGGCTTTGTCACTGCTGCCCTGCAGGTCCTTATAGCTGGTCCTAATACTGTATAAATCCATCCTCCCAACCACAGCTTTGGGAATCTACCTAAATGTAATGCCTGCAACAGTGAAACGCGAAGAACATAGTACAGTTGTGTACACTTACCATAAATGTAGATGTTCAAGTGTATTCACTGTTGCAGTCCTGGTTACCCTCCCTCCAGCCCCCTGTTTTTCTCTTACTATATCTCTACTTTCTTTTACCATGCTTAAAAGCCTTTGGTGTATTTGCTTTTGTTTGGAGGTATATTTTTTATATTTTTAATTTTATATATATATATATATATATATATATATATATATATATATATATATATATATATATATATAGTATATATAATATTTTGCTCCCCATTTGGAGGGCACCTGACATCTGAGGCAAGAAAAACTGATGTAATGGCGTCGGCTGCATATTTTATACCGCTGACGACCTGACGTCATGGAAGAAGGGACAGTAACCGACACAGGACCCAAGACTTTGTCAGGCAGACTGAGGGCAACCTGCCAGCAGATTACCCAAGTGTAATGACTGCAACAGTGAATACACTTGAACATCTATCATTTATGGTAAATGTACACAACTGTACTTTTTGTACACCTTTACCAAGCATTACCACTTCTCTTTTCTAAATCCAGAGCTGGATTTGCCACAGCAGTCATGCAAGGTGTGCTAGCCAGCCCTTCCTCAGCTTTGGGAATCAACCCAAGTGTGATGACTGCAACAGTGAAACACTAACATAGTACAGTTGTGTACACTTACCATAAATGTAGATGTTAGAGTGTATTCACTGTTGCAGTCCTGGTTACCCTATCTCCGGCCCCCTGACTTCTCTGTGCTTTCTACCTTTGCTCTTTTTGGCCATATCTTATGTCTGTGGTATTTACTTTTTACTGGAGGTGTTCCACACCATGTAATTGCTTCCTATTTTGGGGGCTCCTGACATCAATGGCAAGAAAATATGATGTAATGGCATCGGCTGCATGTTATATACCCTTGACCACCTGATTTCATGGAAGAAGCAACGGCAACCGACGCAGAAATCCAAAGACTGATGTTCGGGCTGACTGAGGGCTACCTGCATGCAGATAACCCAAGTGTGATGACTGCAACAGTGAATACACTCTAACATCTACATTTATGGTAAGTGCACACAACTGTACTGTCTTGTGTGTCAACTGATAGAAAGTGGACTTTCCTATTTTTCAGTGAAAGTACACCTTTCTGCAATATCAGTCTGCTTCCCTCTTGATCCCTCCTTGCTAGCCAGGCTCAATATAAAACTCTTCCTTAAAGGGGTGTTGCACATTAGATCTCCAAAAAAGCATATCCCTCCACCCTGGGACCTTAACTTCATCCTGGAAAAAATTACCCAATACCCATTCAAACCTGCTTGGGACAGCTTCCCTTCAGATATGTACATGGAAAACAGTCCTAGTGGCTATCAAATCAGCCAGAAGGGTTTCAGAGCTGCAAGCTTTACTGGCTTGCCCCCCTACACCATGTTCCACAAGGACAGGGTCACCCTGAGAACTTAACCGCTCCTTTGTGCCCAATCTGGTCAGTGATTTGCCTCTGAACCAATCTGTCCATCTGCCCACCACCTTTCTCTCTCCCACAAATGAAGGTGAGAGGATACTCCACTCTTTGGATGTACACAGGCAACTAAGATTTTACCTGGTCAAAACTAAATAAACTCATTAGGAAATCTAAACAACTGTTTCCTTCCATCCCGGAGCATTGGGTAAGGCAGTCTCTAAACAAACCATCGCATGTTGGGTCAAAGTCATCTCTTTGCTATTTCCACCACGAAAAAAAAATACAGTGGGAGTAAAGGCCCATTCCATAAGGCTTTACTAAAAGGTCTGGATGAGGCTTCCATTATGGAAGTAGTCACGTGGTACACTGTCCACACTTTCAAACTTTACAAGTTAGACCAAGGCTCCAGAGCATGTGCAGGATTCACCAGGGCAATTTTACAGGGCTTTGTACAATCCTCCTGTTCGTGTTTCACTGTTGCAGTCATTACATTTGGGGAATTTGCTGGCAGGTTGCCCTCAGTCGGCCTGAATATCAAAGTTTTGGGTCCTGCGTCTGTTGCCGTCTCCTCTTCCATGACGTCCGGTATAAAACATGCAGCCGACTCCATTTTCTTCAGTCTTTCTTGCCGCGTGGGGCCCGAAGTAGAAGCAGTTCGCAAGTGCCAGTCGGCCGACTCCTGAAATTTTCGCATTTGAGTTTCAGAACCAAAGTCCTCAAAGTACCCTGTTGGGGAAACTTTTTTTCTTGCTCCTTACCGATGTTAGTAAAAGTTAATTGCATTACTTGTTGGAAGCAAATACCTCATAAGGATTAAGCAAATACCTCATAAGGATTTTCATTTGTACTGTATTCCTTGCCTAGGCCCAGAGCATAATGTGCCTTGCTGTCTGCTTTGTGTTAAATTTAACCAACGCCCTATTAAGCGTCTGTATGTCTTTGCTTCAAAATAGTTTGGAAACCGATTTAATTACCCTGAAATGTCATCGGAGAGCAGTCAGACTACTGGAGTTCATAAAAAATGCAAAGAAAAGGACAGAGACAGACCACTGAGGTCCAAAACCGATGACAAAGCTTTTCCTAAGCCTGTCGCCGGTACTCAGTGATGCGCTTTCGCAGCCCCTGATACCCACTACTTTTGTCCAGGCCTTTACAGAGACCCATGCGGAGTCAGGTATGCCGCGAGATTCTCAGAGTATTGTACCCGCGGATGTCTCTCTCTCGGATGGGTCTGGAGCCGCTGAGCAGGCACAGATTACTAAGGGTGTTTTCAAGCCTCAACATTTCTATACAAAACAGACGCCAGCTTCAAAAACAACTTCTAAGGCTAAAAAAAACTACTACTCATGAGCCATGTGCTCAGGCCCCTATGCCTAAAAAAACAGATGATCAAAATGGCTGAGGACTTAATTACCTTGATCAGGGGTTCCCAACCCCCCCCCCCCCCACCCGATAAGAGGCCTAGACAAGACGCAGATTATGAATCTTCAGATCAGGTTTCTATTTCTTCTGATGAGGAATTTTCTATATCACCCTATGAGGATTCAGATGCAGAAGAATCCATCCCATCTGCATCTCCTTCTGAGGATTATTCTTTTGTAGAAACCTTGCATACCTTAAGGGAACATTTTCATTGGGAGAGTCAGGATATCTCTGAATCAAAAAAGAGGCTAAGGGATTTCCTTCTTCCTCAGCATAGGCCTTTGGCTATATCTCCTGTATTAGACATTGTGGATGATGTGTTTTCGGAATCAAGCATGGCTCCTGATTCCCTACCTCTGGCTCCTAGTAGGCCAGACATATTACAGGGTTCCTGACTTCCACAAATTTTTATTCAAAAATCCTGCTGCTGATCCTGAAACTATCTCACAGGGTCCCAAAGGTGTAAAGGCCTCTACAGTCAAGAATCCTACCCCCTCTGGTAGAGATTCCAGGGCGCTGGATAGATGGGGAAAGAAGGTTTATACATCTGCAACCTTGGCAGTTAGGGCCCTAAACTGCCAGTTTCATATGCTTAAATATCAACAGCATGTTATGGGATTATTGAAACAGAAAATGATGTTGACTTCTGAATGTGTGGAAAATAGTTACAGGAATTATTGCATGCAGCAAAACAGGTTGGAAAGTGTACTTGCAATGTGGTTTTGATTCCTTGTAGGCTTCTTGCAGGGCTGCAGTTACTGGATCTGTGATTAGAAGGCATGCCTAGCTCAAGGAGCAAAATCTGCCTGATCATGTTAAAGCTAAATTGTTGGATGAACTTTTACAGCATGATACTCTGGTAATAAGGCAGAAGAGGTTTTAAAGAAAGTACAAGACAAAGCTAAATCTATACACACTGCAAAAGATTTCTTACAAGTGCAGCCACCCAGATTCAGTAGACACTGGCCTACTAAAAATTGGTCCTTTCCTGTGTCCAACAGAGCCTCACAAGGCAAATGCAGACGCTCCAAAGGTTCTAGATACCAGTCACAGGGTTCTTACAGGTAAAAGCAATGGGAAGTACAACCCTACAGTAAGCAGTCTCAATGACTTCCCTGTACCATCACCAAGCACTTATCTTTTGGCAGCCCCCTTGGGAAAATTAGCACTTCATGCTAAAAATTAACAGTTAACCCAGGACAAGTGGGTATTAAACATAGTATCCCAGGGGTACAGATTTAATTTCCTTACCTTGCCAATTCCAAACGGTTGACTAGATCTGCCACAAAATCAATGGGCAGAGGCTCAGAAACAAGTTGCGTCCCTCATGGATATGGGGGCTATTCACCCAGTACCAGAACAGGAAAAAGGGCAAGGTTTTTATTCAAGAATGTTCCTGGTACCCAAAAAAGACAATGCCTGGCGTCCAATACTGGATTTATCAATTTTGAACACATTCTTGGACATATGCTGACTTTACAACAGCTACTGCCCATGCTGGGCAAGAACGCTTGGTTAGTGATTCTAGACTTAAGAGGCATACCTGCATATCCCAGTAAGGGAATCGTGCAGAAGATACCGCCGCTTCAAGGCAGGTTTTATGCATTACCAATTCTCTGCACTGCCCTTTGGCTTGTCTACTGCGCCCAGGGTCTTTACAAAGTACCTGGCACCAGTAATTGCATTTTGCAGGCAAAGAAGCATACAAATCTATCCTTACTTGGACGACCGTCTCATTCAAGCAGAAAACAAGGACATTCTTCTTCAACATCTGGCATTTGTAAAAAGGCTTCTAACATGCCTAGGGTACACAATAAACGAAAAGAAATCACAACTGGTTCCCCCTCAAAAAAATACATTCCTGGGTGCAAGCTTGAATACAACTGCCCAGATGGCTTACCTGACGCCAGACCAACAAAGGCAACTGACTATTTTTTAAAGATGGCAACAAAAACGCAGTTATCTGCAAGACAAATTTTGCAGGCTTTGGGGCTCATGGCATACTGCATTCTAATTCCGTATGCAAGACTGCATATGAGGAAACTACAGTGGTATCTAAAAGGTTTATGGAGTCAACTTTGTCACAGTCTGGAAACAGATTCCTCTCATTCTCTGCCTACAAAAGGAGTTTCTTTGGTGGGCAGAGACATGTCACCAGAACATGGGACAGTCTTTCACTCTACCCCCTGCCACACAAACCCTAACTACAGACTCGTCAGACTATGCTTGAGGGGCCCACCTGGAGGGGAGATGCATTCAGGGCTTATGGAGCCCAAAACAAATGCATCTGCGTATCTACCAGAAAGAGATGTTACCTGTTCAGAATGCTCTGACAGCCTTCAAGGACTTGCTTCATCCAGGACAACTACTGATTAAAGATGGACAACACCACGGTTATGTGGTACATAAACAGGCAGGGGTTGCACATTCCTAGCCATGGCATTGTGGGACACAGCCTTGACTTACCAAGTACATCTTCAAGCTCAATTCCTGCCAGGAAAACAAAATACTCTGGCAAACGACCTAAGCAGAAATCTTATGGACCCGCACGAGTGGAAACTGGATCCACAAGTCTTCAGCATGATAACAGAGAAATGGAGGAGTCCAGACAGATCTATTTGCCTCTCCCAAAAATTGTCCACTGGACAAATTCTGCACAAGGACTTATCACAGACAAGCATGGAAAGTGGACGGCCCTATCCTTCAGTTGGAAAAACCTATTAGTCTACTCCTTTCCTCTTCTGCCTCTTCTCCCCAAGGTCTTACTAAAAGGTCAGACAGGAAAAACGAAAAATGATCCTAATTGCCCTGGCATGGCCTCGCCAGCACTGGTACCCAATTCTAAGGAATATGTCTCCACTCCCTCCTTGCTACTTGCCTCAAATACCTCATCTACTGTCTCAACAGAGCAATCAAATTCTGCACAATTAGCTCCAAACTCTGAACCTGGCAGCATGGCTGATCATGTAATTATTCAAACAACACCTCTCAGTAAAGCTGTGATGGATGTCATTTTGGAAGCCAGAAGACCCAGTACTAGAAAATCTTATGCTGATAAATGGAAGAGATTTTGTGCTTGGAACTAAGTACAAGGAACGGACACAGCCAAGCCAAATATTCCTCAGATTTTACAATACTTGACTGAGATGCTTGACAAGGGCCTATTTTTTTCATCAATGAAAATCCATGCCTCTGCCATCTCTGCTGATTACAACATAGAGCCTCCCATCTTTTCTCATCCCCTGCTAAAACAGTATCGTAGAGAGGCCAAAAATTTAAGGCCTCCCAGAAGATCACCAACTCCTGCATGGGACCTCAATTTTGTGCTGGAAAAGCTCACCCTGCCTCCTTTTGAACCAGTAGCTACTGCGGATATAAAGTTTTTATCTTGGAAAACCACTTTCCTTCTGGCAATCACTTCGGCAAGAAGGGATTCAGAATTACAGGCCCTCATGGCTGTGGAGCCTTTTATTACATTTTACCCAGACAGGGTGTCCCTCAGGACCAATCCTTCCTGTATGCCTAAGGTGGTATCCAGTGTGTCTCTTAACCAAACTATTCACCTGCTAACTTTTTACCCAAATCCGCAGAACAAGGTGGAGCGGATTTTGCATTCCTTGGATGTACACAGACAACTAAGATTCTACTTAAACAGGACCAAACCTTTAAGAAAGTCTGAGGAACTACTGGTGGCATTTGCTGCAGGATCAGAGGGGAAGGCTATTTCAAAGTGGACAAGCCACAGCATTTGTTTCTGGTACTTGCATCATGGTAAACCGGTGCCCAAGGGAATCTGGTCACATTCCACCAGGGCTGCGCCTACCTCAGCAGCTTTTCTCAGAGGAGCTCCAACCAGAGACATTCTAGAAGCTGCTACTTGGAGTTCATACATTTACAAAGCATTACCATTTGCGTCTCTTCTCTTAAGTCCAGGGCAGGCTTTACCACTGCAGTTCTGCAGGGCCTTATAGCTGCTCCTAATGCTATATAGTTCCAACCTCCTATCCATAGCATTGGAATTCTCCCCAAATGTAAAGACTGCAACAATGAAACATGAACATAGTACAGTTGTGTACACTTACCATAAATGTAGATGTTCGAGTGTATTCACTGTTGCAGTCCGGGTTTACCCACCCGCCATCCCCCTTATTTCTAGAACTTCTCTTTCCTTCACTATTTTCTAAAGATTTTGTGGTGTATTTGCTTTTAGATGAAGGTAAAGTTTGTTGCTACAGTTGCATTTATATATATAATATATATATATATATATATATATATATATATATATATATATATATATATATATATAATTTTTTTTTTTTTGGCGCTCCCAATTTGGGGGGCACCTGACATCTGGGGCAAGAAAAACTGAAGAAAATGGCATTGGCTGTATGTTTTATACCCCTGATAACCTGACTTCATGGAAGAGGAGACCGCAATCGACGCAGGACCCAAGACTTTGATATGCAGGCCGACTGAGGGCAACCTGCCAGCAGATTACCCAAATGTAATGACTGCAACAGTGAATACACTCTCTAACATCTAAATTTATGGTAAATGTACACAACTGTACTTATTCAGGCCGACTTGAGGCTACTGCAAGCAGATAACCCAAATGTGATGACTGCAACAGTGAATACACTCGGACATCTACATTTATGTTAAGTGTACACAACTGTACTTTCTTTCCTTGCTCAATACCAGAGCTATTCAGCCTGTTGCAGTAGAACAGAGGGGTTAAGGATTCTACTCCAGACTCTTCTTGGTACCCAGGAAAGAGGGCTCTTGGTGCCCAATCCTGGATCTTTCAATTCCCAACACCTTCCTGGTGGTACCAAAATTTAAAATGCTTACCCTGCAACAGCTTCTTCCTATGCTGGCCAAGGATGCTTGGTTAGTCACCCTAGACTTAAAAGAAGCCTATCTGCACATCCCCATATAAGGGAGTCCTGCAGGAAGCATCTTCGTTTCAGGGCAGGATCTGTGCATTATCAGATGTTCATGTTTCACTGTTGCAGCCATCACATTTGGGCTTGCAGTAGCCCTCAGTCAGCCTGATTAACAGTCTTGGGTCCTGCTTCGGTTGCTGTCCCTTCTTCCATGACTTCAGGTTGTCTGGGGTGTAAAACATGCAGCCGACACCATTACATTAGTCTTTCTTGCCGTGTGGTGACCGAAGCAGAAGCAGTTCGCAAGTGCTGGTTGGCAGACTCCTAAAATTTTCGTTTTAGAACCCAAGTCTTTAACTGAAAGCTAAGCACCCCATTGGTCAAACTTTTTCTTGCTCTAAACCGATGTCAGTAAAAGTAAATTGCATTACTTGTGGAAAGCAAATACCGCATAAAGATTTTAATTTGTACTGTATTCCTTGCCTAGGCCCTGACCACGATGTACCTTGCTGTCAGTTTTGTGCCTTATTTAAACCACGACCTATCCATCTGTATGTTTTCGCTTCTACATATTTTGGTGCTGTGTTCAATTATCCTATGTCTTCGGTAAGCCATCCGACTACTGACATTCCGAAAAAAACAAAAGATAGACAGAGACAGGCCATCTAGGTCCAAAGCTGCCAACTACGCTTCTCCTAAGCGAGTCGCCAGTTCGCCAGTACTCAGGCGCTTTCGCAGCCCTTGATACCTGCTATTTCAGATTCACAGGCCTCTACTTAGACCTATTCGGAGTCCAGTATGTCGCGAGATGCTTCAATTGTGGAACCTGCGGATGTCTGTACCTTGGATGGGTCCGGAGCCACTGTGCAGGCACCAGTTTCTGAGGGTGTATTCAGGCCTACTGACTTGCATATTAAACAGACACCATCTTCTTCAAGACCTAAAACTCGTACCATGCCTTCAAAACTGACGCCCAGACCACATGGTCAGGCCTCTATGCCTAAAAAAACAAATTCTAAGAATGGCTGAAGACCTTATTACTTTAATCAGGGGAAACCAGCCCCCCCCCCCCAAGAGACCTAGGACTGAGCTTGCTTAATGATACTTCTGACCAGGATTCTGAATTTTCTGTTTCCTCTGACCAGGATTTACCCTTATCTACCTATGATGATTCTGATGCTCTGGTCTCAATTCCCTCTGCTTCTCCCCCAGAGGATTTCTCTTTTGGTGAAACCTTGCATACTTTCTGGGAGAATTTTCGTTGGGGAAGGTCAGGATTTCTCTGATTCTAAAAAGGGGCTTGGGGATTTCTTACTACTGCCCCAGCACATGCCTTTAGCCATACCTTCTGTACTAGACATTGCTGATGATGCCTTTTCGGAATCTAGCTTGGCTCCTGACTCTCTACCTTCTGCTCGCAGAAAACCTGATGGATATTGCGGGGTACCTGAAACTCATAAGTTCCTTTTTAAAATTCCTACTGCGGATCCTGAGACCATTTCACAGGGACCCAAGGGTATTAAAGCTACTACTGCCAAAAATACTACCCCCTCTGTTAAGAGACTCCAAGGCGCTGGATAGATGAGGTAAGAAGGTATACACTTTTGAAACTTTGGCCATTAGGGCTTTAAGCTGCCAGTTTCATATGTTGAAGTATCAGCAGCATTTTAACTGGATTGCTAAAACAGACCATGATGAGTACTGATTGTGCTGAAAATAAGGATTTACAGGATTTACTGCACTCAGCTGAACAAGATGGAAAACATACTTTGCAATGTGGTTTTGAGTCACTAGAGGCATCTTGCAGGGCTGCTGTAAGTACTTAGAAGGCATGCTTGGCTTAAGGAGCAATCCTTGCCAGATCATGTTAAAGCAAAATTACTGGATGCTCTCTTAAACCAGGACTGCCTGTTTGGCAACAAGGCAGAAGAACTTAAAAAGCAAAATCTATGCAAACTGTTAAAGATTTTTTACAAGTACAATCTCCAAGGTTTAGTAGGCATTGGCCTTCCAAGAATTGGTCCTTTCCTGCCTCTTACAGACCTTTTCAGTTCAAACCCAGATCCAGCAGAGCTCCCAGGCTGCAGACCCCGGGTACGCACAGGACTAAGCAGTAGGGGGGGCCTCCACTTCCAAATCTGGGAGTAATAAAATTCCCCTCTATGGTAAACTGTCTCAATTACTTCATTTTAAAACTTCCAAGCACTTCTCAACTAACTGCCCCTTTGGGGGGAAAGATTACTCTTCATGCAAAGAACTTGGAACTCATTACCCAGGACAAATGGGTACCAAGTAGTGTCCCAGGGATACAGATTTCACTTCCACACGTTACCAATACCAAGCGGATAGCCAGATCTACCCCCAAATCAGTGGGCAGAGGCACAAAATCAAGTAATTTCTCTCAAGCATGGGGGATATTCAATTGGTACCAGAAGAGGAAAAGGGACAAGGTTTCTACTTGAGACTTTTCCTGGTACCCAGAAAAGACTGTTCATGGCGTCCTATCCTGGACCTGTCTACTCTAAACACCTTTTTGGTGATTCCAAAATTCAAGATGCTGACTCTTCACCAGTTGCTCCCTATGCTAGGCAAAGGCGCCTGGTTGGCAACACTAGATTTAAAGGAAGCATACCTGCACATCCCAATCAGGGAATCTTGCAGAAGATACCTTCGCTTCAAAGCAGGCTACACACCGTCAGATATTCTTCGTGTTTCACTGTTGCAGTCATTACATTTGGGTTATCTGCTTGCAGGTAGCCCTCAGTTGGCCTGATTAACAAAGTCTTGGGTCCTGCGTTGGTTGCTGTCCCTTCTTCCATGATGTCAGGGGTATAAAACATGCAGCTGACTCCATTACATCAGTCTTTCTTGCTGTGCGGTATCTGAAGCAGAAGCAGTTTGCAAGTGCCGGTCGGCAGACTCCTGAAATTTTCATTTTCAAGTGTCAGAACCGAAGCTTTCAACTAAAGCGAGGTACCTTGTTGGGGAAACTTTTTCTTGCTCCTTACCTATGTCCGTAAAAGTTAATAATTGCATTACTTGTGGAAAGCAAATACCTCAGATTTTCATTTGTACTGTATTCCTTGCCTAGGCCCTGACCACGACGTACCTTGCTGTCGGTTTTGTGCTTTATTTAATCAGCGCACTGTCCGTCGCCGGTATATTTTCGCCTCTAAATATTTCGGTTCTCAGTTTAATTATCTTGAAATGTCGTCAGTTAGCCGTCTGACTACCGGGATTCCGAAAAAAAGCAACGATAAAGACAGGCCACCGAGGTCCAAAACTGCCGATGATGCTTCTTCTGAGCCAGTCGCCAGTTTGCCGGTACTCAGTGAGAAGCTTTCGCAGCCCCTGATACCTGTTGCTTCTGATTCGTAGGCCTCTACTGAGACCCATTCGGAGTAAGGTATGCCGCGAGTTGTTTTAACTGTGGAACCCATGGATGTCTCTACCTTGGATGGGTCCTGAGGCTCTGTGCAGGCACCGGCTTCTGAGGGTGTATTCAGGCCTACTGACTTTCATATTAAATCATCACCTCCTTCTTAGGCCTAAATCCATGCCTAAAAAACCGACACCCAGACCACATGCTCAAGCCTCCTATACCTAAAAAACAAGTAAGAATGGCTGAAGATATAATCACTCTAATCAGGGGTAGCCACCCCCACCCCCCCATTCTAAGAGGCCTAGGACTGAAGTTGATTATGAATCTTCTGATCAGGATTCTGTTTTTTCTGATGATCTGGATTTGCCCTTATCTACTTATGAAGATTCTGATGAAAAGGACTCCATTCCCTCTGCTTCCCCTAATGTGGATTTTTCTTTTAGGAAAACCTTACATACTCTAAGGGAGCATTTCCACTGGGAAAGCCAGGATTTTTCTGATTCAAAAAAGAGGCTTAGGGGGTTTCTTCTCCTACCTCAGCATAGGCCTTTAGCTTTTCCTCCTGTACTAGACATTGTTGATGTTGCTTTTTCGGAATCTAGTTTGGTCCCTGATTCCCTGCCTCCTGCTCCCAGAAAACCTGACTGATACTACAGGGTCCATGAGTCCCACAAGCTCCTTTTGCATATCCATAGACTATTTCACAGGGGCCCAAGGGCGTTAAAGCTTTTACTGCTAAAAATCCTACCCCTTCTGATGGAGACTAGATGGGGTAAGAAGGTTTACACTTCCGCAACCTTGGCCATTAGGGCTTTAAACTGCTAGTTTCATATGTTAAAGTATCAGCAACATGTTATTGGACTGCTTAAACAGGAAATTATGTTGATTCCTGACTGTGTGGAAAATAAAGAATTACAGGATTTAATGCATTCTGCTGAACAAGTTGGAAAACATACTTTGCAATGTGGTTTTGATTCATTAGAGGCCTCTTGCAGGGCTGCTGTTACTGGGTCTGTGCTGAGAAGGTATGCTTGGGGTAAGGAGCAATCTTTGCCTGATCATGTTAAAGCTAAATTGTTAGATGCTCCTTTAAATCAGGGCCGCCTGTTTGGCAACAAGGCTGAGGAAGTTCTTAAAAAGATGGAAGATGAAGCTAAATCTATGCAAACTGATTTTTTACAAGTTCAGCCTCCTGCATTTAGTAGGCACTGGCCCTCTAAGAGTTGGTCCTTTCCAGCCCCCTTCCAGGTCTTCTCAAGCAAAACCCAGACAGAGCAAAAACCCCAGGTTTCCGTCCCAGGGGACACACAACTCAGTAGTGGGGGGCTTCCACTTCCAAATCTGGGAATAAGACTCCCCCTATGGTAAACTGTCTTAATTACTTCCTTTTAAAATTACCAAGCACTTATCAACTGACTGCCCCTTTTGGGGGGGGGGGGGGTGATTGCTGCTCTTGCAAAGAATTGGGAACTCATTACCCAGGACAAATGGGTTTTAAATAGTGTCTCAGGGATACAGATTTCACTTTGACACGTTGCCAACACCAAGCGGGTGGCTGGACCTACTCCCAAATCAGTGAGCAGAGGCCCCAAAACAAGTAATTTCTCTCTTAAGCATGGGGGGCTATTCAACTGGTACCAGAAGAGGAAAAGGGACAAGGTTTCTACTCCAGACTTTTTTCCTGGGTCCCAGAAAAGACAATTCATGGTGTCCTATCCTGGACCTGTCTACTCTAAACACCTTTTGGAGATTCCAAAATTCAAGATGGTGACTGTTCACCAATTACTTCCTATGCTAGGCAAAGATTCTTGGTTAGCAACAGTAGATTTAAAAGAAGCATACCTGCACATCCAGATCAGGCAATCTTGCAGAAGATACCTACGCTTCAAAGCAGGCTTACACGCACTTTCAGTTCTCTGCACTGCCCTTTGGCTTACCTGCTGCACCCAGGGTATTTACAAAGTGCCTAGCTCCAGTTATTGCAGTTTGCAGGCAAAGAAATATTCAAGTATACCCATACCTGGACGATTGTCTAATTCAGTCAGAAAGTCAGGGCATACTTTTGAATCATCTGGCCTTTGTACAAAGGGTTCTAACTTGTCTAGAGTACACCATAAGTAAAAAGAAATCTAACCTGGTACCCTGTCAACAAATGATATTCCTGGGAGCAAGTTTGAATGCAACTTCCCAGATGGCTTAACTCCATGCCAGAGAAACAAATTCATTTGACAACCTACTTCAAACAAGTGGCCACAAAAACCCTGCTATCTTCAAGACAAATACTGCAAGTCTTGGGGTTCATGGCCTCCTGCATTCTTCTAATTCCGTATGCAAGACTGCATATGAGGAAACTACAGTGGTATCTAAAAAGCCTGTTGTGTCAACATTCTCAGGACCTAGAAACTGATTCCTATCATACCTTGCCTACGCCTGGAGTTCCTTTGGTGGCCAGAGGCCTGCCACCAAAAGAAGGGGCTACCATTCACTCTTCCCCTTCACTCTTCCCCCTGCTGCCCAAACCCTAATGGATGCATCAGACTATGCATGGGGGGGCTCACCTGGCAAGGAAGTGCATTCAGGGCAAATGGAACCAAAGTCAAATGCACCTGCATATCAATCAAAAAGAAATGTTAGCTGTACAGAATGCTCTGACAGCCCTTCAAGGACCGCATTCTTCCAGGACAACTAATGGTAGACAGACACCACCACTGTTGTGGTACATAAACCAGCAGGGGGGGGGGGGGTACACATTCTTACCCAGTCTGCAGACTAGCCATGGCATTGTGAAACACAGCCTTGAGCTACCAAGTGCACCTACAAGCTCAATTCCTGCCAGGAAAATTAAATACACTGGCAGACGGACTAAGCAGAAACCTCATGGACCCACACGAGTGGAAACTGGAGCAGGGACTTTCAACGTGTTGACAAGCAAATGGGGGAGCCCAGATATAGACCTGTTTGCCTCTCCCCAGAATTACCAATTGGACTAATTTTGCAAAAGGACTCCCCACAAACGAGCCTGGAAAGTGGATCCTCTGTCCTTCAGCTGTAATTAAAAAAAAAAAAAAAAGTCAGTTTATGCCTTCCCCCTTCTGCCTCTGCTCTCCTAAGTACTACTAAAAATCCAACTGGACAAACCAAGGATGATTTTGATCGTTCCAGACTGACCATGCCAACACTGGTACCCCCTCCTGCGCAGTGTGTCACAGCTATCCCCATGGCACCTGCCTCAGACTTCGTTCCCTGTTGTCCCAGCAGGAGAACCAGATTCTGCACCCTCATCTTCTAACACTGAACCTTGCAGCCTGGCTAATTACCTAATCTCTCCTTTACCATCCCTCAGTAAACCTGTGATGGATCTCATTTTAGAGGCAAGGAGGTCTAGTACTAGAAAATCTTATGCTGAAAAGTGGAAAAGATTCTGTGCCTGGAACCAGTCTCAAGAGATGAGCACAGCAGCGTCCAGTTCATCTCAGATTCTACAATACTTAACTGAGATGCTTCACAAGGGCCTGTCTTTTTCCTCCATTAAAATCTACCCCTCAGCCAGTTCAGCTCATTATAACACAGAACCTCCCCTCTTCTCTCATCCACTGCTCAAGCAGATGTTCTTCGTGTTTCACTGTTGTAGTTATTACATTTTGGGTAATTTGCTGGCAGGTTGCCCTCAGTCGGCCTGAATATCAAAGTCTCTGGGTCCTGCGTTGGTTGCTGTCTCCTCTTCCATGACGTCAGGTAGTCAGGGGTGTAAAACATGCAGCAGACGCCATTTTATTCAGTCTTTCTTGCTGCACGGTGCCCAAAGCAGAAGCAGTTCTCAAGTGCCGGTCGGCTGACTCTTGAAATTTTCGTTTGAGTTTCAGAACCGAAGTCTTCAAACTAAAGCTAAGTACCCCATTGGGGAAACTTTGTCTTGCTCCTTACAGATGTCAGTAAAAGTTAATAATGGCATTACTTGTGGGAAGTTAATACCTCATAAGGATTTTCATTTGTACTGTATTCCTTGCCTAGGCCCTGATCACAAGCGTGCCTTGCTGTCAGGGCCTTCTT
>NC_056743.1:1082267197-1082312197 GCF_019279795.1 Protopterus annectens
TTCCCCCCCCTCTGCTTCCCCGCCAGAATTTTCTTTTGGTGAAACCATGCATACCCCTAGGGAGCATTTCCGCTGTGAAAGCCAAGACTATTCTGAGTCTAAAAAGAGACTTGGGGAATTCTTACTCCTGCCTCAACACAGGCCTCTAGCTATTCCTCCTGTTCTGGCTGTTGAGGATGTTTTCTTGGAATCTAGCCTTACCCCAGACACTTTACCTGCAGCTCCCAGAAAACCTGACCGGTACTACAGAGTACCTCACTCTCAAGTTCCTCTTCAAGAATCCTACTGCGTATCCAGAGACCATTTTCCAAGGATCGAAAGGCATTAAGGCTACTGCTGCCAAAAATCCTACCCCTTCTGATAGAGATTTTAGAGCCTTAGACAGATGGGGTAAGAAGGTATACACTTCAACTTTGGCCATTATGGCTATAAATTGCCAGATCTGAAGTAGGTACTTCATTTGTCAGCAACCTTTGGGTCTTGGATCCGATCTCGGATCCGAGCTGGCAACTTATTTCATAGCTTAGAGATCCGAGCTCCTAGCTCCTCCCCTTACCCATAATCCCCTGCCAACCCTGACTGACCTCAGATCTAGTTTGCCGCTCTTAGAGTAAGCTTCTAGATTGCTGAGCTCCTGGCGTGTTATAGATAAGTGATTACTTTTTTCTTGCAAAATTCTATATTTTTCATATATTTTTCATAGTTAAGTGTTTGCGTGTGGTTAGGATCCCTTTCTGTCAGTATACTTTTATTTTTTAGTGTAATTCCTCCCCTTCTTTCGCTGGTGCGTAGTGTGTGTGTGGGTGTGTTGAGGCCTGGTCTGTGTGAGGTAGTTTTAAACTTTTATTTAAAAAAACTATGTCGGAGGCCCCAAAGCCTATTTTCTCCAAGTGCACCGAGTGTGGCCATAAGCTTCCGGCGGATGGCCACACTCAGTGTGTTCGGTGCCTTGGGGTTGAACACCTCTCCTCTGGGTGTTCGATCTGTGCGGCGTTCAACCTCAGGGCACTGAAAGACTGTAGGTCGAAGCTGATCCTGGCGGGACTTTTGCCCCCAGATCCGGCTTTGGCCTCCGGTACTCCCGTGGTACCACCCCAGTCCTCGGTGGCGGCCACTCCTGCCCCCCCTCCCCCCGACCGGGACTCAAACTCCCACTAAAGCGCCGGAAGAGAGGGAGGTCAGGAGGGAGAAAAGGAGGGAGAAGCACCACAAGCAGCAGGCCGAGGCCTCCGCTTCAGCCCCCCCAGCTAAGCGGGCTTCTCCCTCCACGGCTTCCAGGTCTCCTCCTCCTCGGCTCCGATCCCCGTGCTTCTCTTCGGGACCTGAGGAGGAGGAGACCCGATCTCCATCGAGGTCATGGAGGCGGCACTCCCGGCCTGCCTCGGTGGCCTCGTCTAGATCTACCTAAAGCCTTTCGGATGCGGACTTGGACCGGATGATGTGAAGGTTCATCCAGGCCCAGCTGCAGATGGGAGTGCTTATGCCTCCCCCACCCCCCTTCGTGGGGGAGCTCACCTTTTTTTGCCTCGATAGCTTCTTCTCCCACCCTCTTTTCGGGTTCGGAGCGCATGGAGCCGGGCAGCGTTGGAGCCGGGGGTGGGTCGGCGCGACAGTGCTGGGTACTTCAGATCCGACTCTGCCCTCGAGTCTGTCGGGTCCTTCCTTGTTGGATCCGAGCTCTCGGAGCCGTGGGCTGAGCTTCGGATCCGTGGGATTCAGTGTGCCTTCGACTCCGTCTAGGTCGGAGCACACGGGTGGGTCCTTTGGATCAGATGGTCTCGGCGCCGGTTCCGATCCCTCCATCGGATCCGAGTGGGAGTCTACTTTCGGATCCCAGAGAGAGTGACTCCCCCTCTGCCTTCGATGCAGTGGAGAGGGCTCTGTTGACTGCATCCGGTCGCCGGCCCTTGCTTCGGCTCCACTCCGCACTCCCTCTCGGCTGAGTCAGGCTTCCATCACCTGGCCTCAGGGACAGCCTGCTTCGATGTCTCACGTCGTTCCCCTGGACAGGTCATTGCTGGTGAGACCTCCTCGGACAGCCCCCCCCGAGGATGTGCCTCATAAGCAGAAGTGTAAGAGGAGACACGTGGACTCCCCCGAGTCCTTAACAGAAGACACGGACTTGGATGAAGGGGAAGGCTCCCCCAGGTCACCCCCCGAAGATGTCTCCTTCGGAGACATCATGGAAATGCTCAGGATTGGGGGGGGGTCTGTCCCCAAGGCTTCCTCCGAGTCCGTGTTCCTTGAGGCATTCGAAGCAGGACAGTCTACCTCTTGGCTGTCCCCTCCGGCCGACCCCATGGTGGACCTTATTACCACCAGGGCGTGGAAGGAGCCGGACACTGTGGAGCCAGTTCCCAAACGCCCCGATAGAATTCTGAGCCCCCCTGCGGACAGATCCCACTGGAGCAAGGGTTCCCCCCCCCGTAGATGCCATGTTGATGGCGGCAGCCGCCAAGAGGGAATTAGCTTAGGAGAGCCCCTCGGTCCATCCACCGAGCAAAGAGTCCCGCTCGATGGATCGCCTGGGGAAGCGGGTTTTTAGTTCAGCGACCTTCTCAGTAAGGTCTCTTAACTATATGGCACACGTTATTAGGATGCAGCGAGACAATATCAAATAGTACGCTGCTTCCCCCAAGGAGTCCATGTCGGCGGAGGACAAACAATTGTACTCCACTCGCATGGCCACTCTAAGATAGATATCTAATACCTCTATGTGGTTGTTGTCCCATGCTACAGAGGGAGCCGCTAGAGCCAGCAGAGCAGGCCTAGTCATGAGGTGCCAGGCCTGGCTCCGACATTGTGACTTCGCGGAACCCTTTAAGGCGTCATTTGCGAATGCCCCTTTTGATGGTTCTGCCTTATTTGGCAAGACCGTTCGCGACACTTTAGTCCAGAGCGAAAAGGACGGGAAGACGTTGTCTGCCGTCTGAGTCAGCTTCTCCGCTCCCCAGAGGTCCTTCTCCAAGAACCAAAAGGGACAGAAGAAGATGTGGTTCCGGAAATCGCAACATTCCCAGCCTGCTCCGGACAACCAGCCCTTCCGTGGCAGAGGAGGAGGACGCCGCCCTAGAGGTAGAGGGGGCCCGAAGAATTTTGGGTCCAGGGAAACTTTCTCTGACCGACCCGCGCAGCAACCCTGAGGGGTTGCTCGACTGCTCCACTCTGGAGGCAGTCGGGGGGCGTTTCTCGAAGCACCTGGCAGCTTGGGAGTCCATCACATCAGATCGCTGGGTGCTTCGTATCATATCCAGAGGTTACCAAATTCCCATGTATCATGTCCCCAGAATCAAAAGCCTCCCCGATGTACCACCTGATCAAAGGGAGGCAGCAGCTGCAGAGATCCAGCAGCTGCTAGAAAAAAGAGCAATCTAGCCCATCCCCCCAGACCAGCTCGGATTAGGGTTTTACTCCAGGTTCTTTCTGGTGCCAAAAAAGATGGGGGACTTAAGGCCAATCCTAGACCTCTCCCTTCTGAACCTGTCGGTAACCAAAGAAAAATTCTGGATGGTCACTCTTCAATCCATTCTCCCCTTACTGCGGGAGAACGACTGGATGTGCTCTATAGACCTCAAGGATGCGTACTACCACATTCTTATGGACAGACTATCCAGGAGGTTTCTCCGCTTCCGGCTTGGAGACAGTCACTACCAGTTCAGGGTCCTTCCCTTTGGTCTCACCACAGCCCCCAGGGTGTTTACCAAAGTATTAGCAGTGATAGCAGCCCACCTGAGACTCCAGGGAATGCAGGTTTTTCCATACCTGGACGACTGGCTCCTGACCGCCCCGACAAGGCATCTACTTTGCTCAGCCATGGACTACTTCCTCCGGCTGGCTCCCCAGCTGGGCATCACCATCAACATGAACAAAATCCTCTTTTGCTCCGACTCAGGTGATAGAGTTTATAGGGGCCAAATTGGATACAAGAAAGCTTCTAGCATTTCTGACCGCGGAACGTCTTCAGAACCTGAGGCTGCATGTGCGGGCCATCCTCCAGTCAACAGCTCCACCGGCAGGATGGGTCCTGAGGGCTCTAGGCTCCATGGCGGCAGCAATCACTCTTTTGCCATTGGCTCATCTGAACATGAGGGTACTGCAATATACCCTTCAAGTCCAATGGTATTTTCAACGTTACCCCCTAAACCATCCTATTTCCATCAGCAGGGCGTGCAGGATGGCTCTCTTATGGTGGCTCCAATCTCCGGATCTCCATACGGGACGTCCTTTCTCCATGCCTCCTCCCCTCGCCACGGTGACCACGGACGCCTCTTGCCTCGGGTGGGGGGGGGCATTGCGCAGGCAAGACGGTCCAAGGCACGTGGAACGACACAGAGACCTCCTTGCATATCAATGTCCTGGAGATGAGGGCGGTGCTATTGGCGTTGCAAGCACTACAGAACCTTCTTCTGGTAGGGACTATTGCGATACAGACTGACAACATGTCAGTGGTCTGGTACATTAACAAACAGGGGGGAACCAGGTCCTATCCTCTTTGTCGAGAGGCCATGAGAGTGTGGGAATGGGCGATTTCTACCAACCGCTTTCTTGTTGCAACGCACATTCCGGGATGGTCCAACATACTGGCGGACAGACTCAGCCGCACCATCCTTTCACCCTACGAGTGGTCTCTCAATCCCCAGGTAGTGAAGCAGATTTTGCCTTGTGGGGGCAACCCTGTTGCGATCTCTTCGCCTCTCCCTCGAATACGTAATGCAACAGCTACTTCGCTCTAATTCCCCCCGTCGTGGAATCCCCGAGAGACGCTCTGGTGCGTGCTTGGCCCCCCAGTCTACTTTATGCCTACACTCCTCTGCCCCTGATGCTGAAACTCATACAGAAAGCCAATCGGTTGGGGAGCAGGATGATTCTCATTGCCCCATTCTGGCCTCGTCAAACGTGGTTCCCTTACCTGTGGTCTCATCTGTTGAATCCTCCTTGGGATTCTAGATCCCCTCCCGGATCTAATATCTCATCCCCTAGACCTCCCGATCCCGAATCTGGACAACCTCAAGTTGACAGTTTGGCTGCTCCAGTTCCACTCCAAGTCAGGACTCCTGGAATCTCTTCACCAGTTAGCCATTCTCGTAGCAGCACATAAACCTTCCACTAGGAAAGTCTATCGTAGTAAGTGGAAACGCTTCTCCATCTGGGCTGAGAATAATAATTTAGATCCCTTCATAGCCCCGTTACAGTCTGTGTTGGAGTTCCTTACAGGTCTGTTCCATCAGGGGGCTAGCTGCTCTACGGTCAAGGTTCAACTAGCAGCTATTTCTTATTACCATGTGGGGCATGAATCGGGCCCCTTGATTACAGCGAAATTGTGTAAGACCTTTCTCAAGGGTACTTTCTTGCTCAGACCTCCTGTCAGGGAAATTGTACCCCCTTGGGATTTGGCTCTAGTTTTACAGGCCTTGACAGCTCTCCCTTTTGAACCGGCTGCCTCGATCGATCTTAAGTACCTCTTGGAAAATGGCGTTCCTAGTCGCTATTACTTCCCCCCCTCCTTCCCCCTGGCCCTCAGAATTTTCTTGTTCCTGTATGTCATCCTATGGTATCCTTCGGGATGTATTAGCCTTCGGCTTTTTTGTATACGGGCAAACTTGATCTGAGGTCAGTCAGGGTTGACAGGGGATTATGGGTAAGGGGAGGAGCTAGGAGCTCGGATCTCTAAGCTATGAAATAAGTTGCCGGCTGGGATCCAAGATCGGATCCAAGACCCAAAGGTTGCAGACAAATGAAGTCACCTACTCAGATGGAACGTTATGGTGAGTACATAACTTCTTATTTCATATTTAACAGTATTGGCAGCATATTATGGGACTACTTAAACAGAAAATGATGATTCCTGACTATGCTGAACACAAAATTGCAAGATTTAATGCATTCTGTTGAACAAGTTGGTAAACATACTTTGCAATGTGGTTTTGATGCTTTAGAAGCATCTTGCAGGGCTGCTGTCACTGGGTCTGTACTTAGAAGGCATACTTGGCTCTAGGAACAAAACTTGCTAGAGCATGTTGAAACTAAATTACTGGATGCACCCTTAAACCAAGACCGCCTTTTTGGCAGCAAAGCAGAGGAAGTCCTCAAAAGGATAGAGGAAAAAGTGAAATCTATGCAATCTGTTAATGATTTTTTACAAGTACAGCCTTCCAAATTCGGTAGGCATTGGCATTCAAAGAACTGGTCCGTTCCATTCCCTTCCAGGCCTTCTCAGTCCAAACCCAGGAACAGCAGACCACCAAGACTTCAGTCTCAGGCTACGCACAGATCTAAGCAGTGGGGGGCTCCCACTTCCAAAGCAGGGAGTAGTAAACCACCCCCCCTTCGGAAAAATGGCACAATGACTTAACCTTAACCCTTCCAAGCCCTGCTCAACTACTTGCTCCCTTAGGAGGAAAGCTCACCCTGCATGCAAAAAACTGGGAACTCATTACCCAGGACAAATGGGTTTTGAACATGGTTTCCTGAGGATACAGATTCCACTTCCACACTACCAACCCCAAATGGTTGGCCAGACCTCCCCCCAAATCAATGGGCGGAGGCCCAACAGCAGGAAGTTCTTAGTTTGTCACTGTTGCAGTCACCACATTTGGGTTATCTGCTTGCAGTAGCCCTCAGTCGGCCTGATTTTCAAAGTCTTTTTTCCTGCATCGGTTGCTGTCTCATCTTCCGTGACCTCAGGTAGTCAGGGGTATAAAGTATGCAGCCGACACCATTACATCAGTCTTTCTTGCCGTGTGGTGCCTGAAGCAGAAGCAGTTAGCAAGTGCTGGTCGGCAGAGTCCTGAAATTTTCGTTAGAGTTTCAGAACCGAAATCTTCAACTAAAGCTAAGTACCCCGTTGGGGAAACATTTTCTTGCTCTAATCCAATGTCAGTAAAAGTCAGTATTTGTATTTCTTCTGGAAAGCAAATACCTCATAAAGATTTTCATTCGTACTGTATTCCTTGCCTAGGCCCTGACCACGACTTACCTCGCTTTCTGCTTTGTGCTTTATTTAAACCATAAACTATTCGTCGTCTGTATATTTTCGCTTCTAAATACTTTGGTACTCTTTTCAGTTATCCAGATATGTCTTCGGTAAGCCACCCGACATTCTGACAAAACGCAGAGATAAACAGGCAGCCTTGGTCCAAAGCTGCCGACAACGCTTCTCCTAAGCTAGTCGCCAGTTCGCCGGTACTCAGCGAGGTGCTTTCCCAACCCCTGATTCCCGCTACTTCAGATTCGCAGGCCTCTACTGAGACCCATTCAGAGTCTGGTATGCGGTGAGATGCTTCAACTGTGGAACCTGCGGTTGTCTCTACCTTGGATGGGTCTGGAGCCGCTGTGTAGGCACCGGCTTCTGAGTGTGTATTCAGGCCTACTGGCTAGCATATTAAACAGACGCCATCATCTAGGCCTAAAACTCTAACCATACCTAGGAAACAGATGCCCAGACCACATGGTCAGGCCTCTATGCCTAAAAATAAAATAAGAATGGCTGAAGACATTATTACTTTAATCGTGGAAGCCAACCTTCCCTCTCTGAGACCTAGGACTGAATTTGCTTATGTACTTATGACCTGGATTCTGAAATTTGTCTGCTCTGACCAGGATTTACCCTCATCTACATATGAGGATTCTGATACAGAGGACTCGATTCCCTCTGCTTCTCCCCAGAGAATTTTAGTTTTGGTGAAACCTTGCATTCTCTTAGTGAACCTTTTCACTGGGAAAGCCAGGATTAGTCAGATTCTAAAAAGAGGCTTAGAGATTTCTTACTCCTGCCCCAACACAGGCCTTTAGCTGTCCCTCCTGTGGTGGACATTGACTGTGCCTTTTCGGAATCTAGCTTGGCCTCTGACTCCCTACCTCCTGCTCCCAGAAAACTTGATGGATGTTACAGGGTTCCTGATTCTCATAAGTTCCTTTTTAAAAATCCTACTGTGGACACTGAGACCATTTCACAGGGACCATAGGGCATTAATGCTACTACTGCTAAAAATCCTACCCTCTCTGATAGATATTCCAGGGCCCTGGATAGATGGGGTAAGAAGGTATACACCTCTGCAACCTTGGCCATCAAGGCCTTAAATTGCCAGTTTCATATGTTAGTGTTAGCATATTATTGGATTGCTTAAACAGAAAATTGTTTATTCCTGATTGCGCTGAAAATAAGGATTTACAGGATTTAATGCTGAACAGGTTGGAAAACATACTTTGCAATGTGTTTTTGATTCACTAGGGGCATCTTGCAGGGCTGCTGTCACCAGGTCTGTACTTAGAAGGCATGTTTGGCTTAAGGAGCAGTCTTTGCCAGATCATGTTAAAACTAAATTGCTGGATGCTCCCTTAAATCAGGACTGCCTGTTTGGTGACAAAGCAGAAGTTCTTAAAAAGATGGAGGAAAAAGCTAAATTTATGCAAACTGTTAAAGATTTCTTACAAGTGCAGCCTCCTAGATTTAGTAGGCATTGATCTTCAAGAAATTGGTCCTTTCCTGCCTTTTCCAGGCCTTCTCCGTTCAAACCCAGAACCAGCACAACACCTAGTCTTTAGTCCCAGGGTATGAGCAGGACTAAGCAGTGGGGGGCTCCCATTTCCAAATCGGGGAGTAGTAAGCCTCCCCCTTATGGTAAGCTGTTTCAGTTACTTAACTTTAAAACTTCCAGGCACTTCTCAACTGACTGCTCCGTTAGGGGGAAAGATTGCTCTGCAAGCAAAAAAATTGGAAATGCATTACCCAGGACAAATGGCTTTTAAACATAGTTTCCTAAGGATACAGATTTCACTTCCACACACTACCAACCCCAAACGGTTGGCCAGATCTACCCCCAAATCAGTGGGTAGATGCTCAAAAGCAAGTACTCAAGTTTAAAAGCTATTCAAACTGTACCAGAAGAGGAAAAGGGACAAGGTTTCTACTCGAGACTTTTCCTGTTACCCAGAAAAGATACTCTTGGCGTCCTATCCTGGACCTGCCTATCCTAAACACCTTTTTGGTGATTCCAAAATTCAAGATGCTAACCCTTCACCACTTGCTTCCCATGATAGGCAAAGATGCCTGGTTGGCAGCACTGGATTTAAAGGATGCCTACCCGCACATCCCAGTCAGGGAATCTTGCAGAAAATACCTATGCTTTAAAGCAGCGTGCTTGCTCTGTCAGTTCTCTGCACTGTTCTTTGGCTTGTCTACTGCACCCAGGGTATTCACAAAGTACCTAGCTCCAGTCATTGTATTTTGCAGGCAAAGAAATATTCAAATATACCTATACCTGGACGATTGTCTAATTCAGGCAGAAAGCCAGGACATGCATCTGAATCATCTGGCATTTGTACAAAAGGTGTTAACTTGTCTGGGGTGCACCATAAACTAAAAGAAATCACATCTGGTACCCTGTCAACAAATCATATTTCTGTGAGCAAGCTTGAACACAAATTCCCGGATGGCTTTCCTCACGCCAGAGAAACAAATTCATTTGACAACTTCAAACTAGTGGCCACAAAAACCCTGCTTATCTGCAAGGCAAATACTGCAAGCCTTTGGATTCATTGCTTTGTTCAATCTACTAATTCCATATGCAAGACTGCATATGAGGAAACTACAATTGTATGTAAAAAGCCTATGTTGTCAACATTCTCAGGACCTAGAAGCAATGATTCCTATCATACCTTGCCTACGGTTAGAATTTCTTTGGTGGGCAGAGGCCTGCCACCAAAAGAAGGGACTACCATTCACTCTTCCCCCTGCTGCCCAAACCCTAACAGACGCATCAGACTATGCATGGGGGGCTCACCTGGCAGGGAAGTGCATTCAGGGCAAATGGAACCAAAGTCAAATGCACCTGCATATCGATCAAAAAGAAATGTTAGCTGTACAGAATGCTCTTGACAGCCCTCAAGGACCACATTCTTCCAGGACAGTTAATGGTAAAGAGGACAACACCACTGTTGTGGTACATAAACATGCAGGGGGGGTACCCTTGCAGACTAGCCATGGCTCTGTGGAATACAGCCTTGAGCTACCAAGTGCATCTACCGGCTCACTTCCTGCCAGGAAAACTAAGTACACTGGCAGACGAACTAAGCAGAAGTCTCATGGAACCACACAATTGGAAACTGGAACCAAAGAGTTTCAACATGTTAATCAACAAATGGGGGATCCCGCATATAGACCTGTTTGCCTCCCCCCAGAACTACCAATTGGACAAGTTCTTCACAAAGACTCCTCTCAAACAAGCTTGGAAAGTGGATGCTCTGTCCTTCAGCTGGAAAAATCTGTCATTTTATTCCTTTCTTCCTCTGCCTCTCCTCTCCAAAGTCCTACTAAAGATCAAACAGGACAAACAAAGGATGATACTGATTGCATTAGACTGGCCATGCCAGTACTGGTACCCCTTCTTGCGCAGTGTCACAGCTGGCCCCATGGCACCTACCTCGGACCCCTACCCTGCTGTCTCAGCAGGAGAGCCAGATTCTGCACCCCCAGCTTCAAACCCTGAACCTGCAAGCCTGGCTAATTACCTAATCTCTCCATTACCATCCCCCAGTTAAACAAGTGTTGGATGTCATTTTGGAGGCAAGGAGGCCTAGTACTAGAAAATTTTAATCAGAAAAATGGAAAAGATTATGTGCCTGGAGCTAAACTCAAGGGATGGCCACAGCAGCACCCAGTTTACCTCCGATTATTTAATACTTAACTGAGATGCTTCAGAAGAGCCTTTCCTTTTCCTCCATCAAAGTTCATGCCTCAGCTCATTACAACACAGAACCACCCTTCTTCTCTCATCCACAGCTCAAGCAGTTCCTGAAAGTGGCCAAAAGCTTAAGACCACCTAGGCGAGCCCCAACTCGATCCTGGGACCTTAACTTTGTATTTGGAAAATCTCACTCTTACTCCTTTTGAGTCAGCTGCTAATGCAGAGTTGAAATTCCTTTCTTGGAAAACAGCCTGTCTTTTAGCCATCACTTCAGCAAGAAGGGTGTCTGAATTACAGGCCCTTATGGCAGTGGAGCCTTTCATCATCTTTCATGCGGACAGGGTGTCCCTCAGGACCAAAATCTCCTTCATGCCCAAGGTAGTATCCAGTGTGGCTCTTAATCAGTCCATTCATTTGCCAACCTTCTTTTCTAATCCACAGAACAAAGGGGAACGTATACTGCACTCCTTGGATGTGCACAGACAACTTAGGTTTTACTTGGACAGGACTAAACCTCTCAGGAAATCCGAACAGCTGCTGGTGGCATTTGCTGCAGGGGCAGAGGGGAAGGCCATTAAGCAAACCATTTCTAAATGGATAGGCCATTGCATTAATTTCTGCTAAAGCACCATGGGAAGCCTATCCCACAGGGGATAATACCACATTCAACCAGGGCTGCATCTACCTCTATAGCCCTTCTCAGAGGTGTCCCTATCAGGGACATCCTAGAAGCTGCTACCTGGAGTTCTGTACATACCTTCACCAAGCTTTACCATTTGCCAGATGTTCTTCATCTCTCATTGCTGCAGTCCTTACTTATGGGTAGTCCGCTGTCCTCGGTCGGCCCGAATACCAAAGTATTAGGCTGACGTCGGTCATGGGCGCCTAGATCTGACATCAGAGCGTCAGGGTATAAAGGCGCATGATCGACGTCATATCCTCAGTCTTTTTTGCCGCATGGTCCGATGCAGAAGCAGCGTTGCAAGTGCCGTTCGGCGTTCTGAAATTTTTCGTTTTCGGAGTTTCAGACCGATACCAAGTTGGGCTAAGTACCCCGTTGGGGAATATTTTTGTTGTTTCTTGCCTCAATTACTTACTGGATGTCAGAAAAAGTGAATAATTGTATTTCTTGTGGGAAACAGATACCGCATAGGGATTACCACTCGCTTTGTATTCCTTGTTTGGGACCGGAGCACGACGTAGTTGGGTGTCGGTTTTGTGCTAGGTTTAATAAGCGCACTATAAAACGGAGGTTAGATTGCGCTAGGTTAGTCTTTGGCAAGAGGTGTAATTATAATATGCCGTCGGATGTTCCGACGCCTGCTTCTACTAAGAAGCGCAAAGACAAATCTTTAAAGCCTAGGCAGGATGATCCGTCCGTTTCGGACGCTGGACCTTTAGAAGCTACAGCTGAACAGGTGGATCCGGCTGAAGTTTCTGTTGAGTCCCAGGGGGAAATTTTGATTTTACAAGATGTGGCCTCTCAGGAGGCAGGTCAGGCTGAAGGGGCCTCTCAGGTTACTATTCTCCCTTCTATGCCTAAGGTGGTTAGGCCTTCTGCTACTGTTTCTAAGGCTCCTTCTAAGGGCAGGTCTGTTTTGCCTTCCTCTGGTGTCCGTTCTGGTTCTTCAGGGTCTGTGCCTAAAAAGCACATGCTTAAAATGGCAGAGGATTTGATTACTTTAATTAGAGGTTCTATGCCCTCCTGATAAGAGGCCCAGGATGGAGCCAGAGTTGGAAAGTTTGGAGCAGGCCTCAGATGATTCAGAGTCTTCTGCTGAAGACATTCCAGATTTCCCTCCTTATTCTGATTCTGATGCAGAGGATTCCACTCCTTCTGCTTCTCCTCCAGAGGATTTTTCATTTTCAGAAACTCTGCATTCCATGAGGGAGCATTTTAAGTGGGAGGAACAGGATTACTCTGATTCACGGAAGAGGCTTAGGGAGTTCTTGTTTTTACCACAGACCGGACAGGTATTACAGGGTGCCTGAGGCTCATAAATATCTGTATAAGAGTCCTAGGGCGGACCCAGAAACTATTAGTCAGGGGCCTAAGGGTGTTAGAGCCTCTGTTGTTAAGAATCCGGTTCCTCTGGATAAGGAAGCTAGAGCTTTGGATAGATGGGGTAAGAAGGTGTATTCCTCTTCTACTTTAGCAATGAGAGCTTTGAACTGCCAGTTTCATATGTTGAAGTATTATAATTTCCTCCTTTCTCAGCTAAGATCTAAAGTGGATGCTTTGGCAGAGGGCATAGAGTGTAAAGAATTGCAGGATTTAGTGCATGTTTCTGAACAGGTGGGTAAGCACTCTTTGCAATGTGGTTTTGATGCTTTACAGGCTTCTTCTAGGGTGGCTGCCACTAGTTCAGTTATTCGTAGGCACGCCTGGCTTAAGGATCAGAATTTGTCTGAGCATGTTAAGTCTAGAATTCTGGATGCCCCTTTACAGTCTGAAGTTTTGTTTGGTCCTCCTGTGGAGTCAGTCTTAAAGAAAATGGAAGACGAGGCTAAGTCTATGCAGACTGTTAAAGATTTTTTGCAGGTACAACCTCCAAAGTTTAGTAGAAATTAGCCTACTAAGGGGTGGACGTACCCTACTTCTGATTCTCAGTCTAGGGGTAGATCTAGGCTTGGTAGGGGCAGAGCTCAGAGTACCTTCAGGCCGAGACAATGGAGTTCGCCTGCTCAATCTGCTGGTGAGGGCAGGGGCCAGTCCTTTCGTAAACAGGCCCAATGACCTGCATTTTCAGCTGCCAGATTCTTCTTGCCGGGCAGCTCCTTTGGGAGGAAAGTTGGCTCTTTTCAAGCAAAATTGGCATTTAGTCACCCAGGACAAATGGGTATTGGACATTATAAACCGAGGTTACAAGTTCTATTTCCATACCATGCCTCCTTTCAAAGGCATGCCAGACGTCCCTCCTCGGCAAAGGATAGAGGCTCACAGACAAATTTCTTTACTTCTTCAAATAGGAGCTATACAGCCAGTTCCTCTGTCAGAAGTGGGCCTAGGATTTTATTCTCGCCTGTTTCTAGTTCCAAAGAAAGGGAACACGTGGAGACCAATTTTGGATTTATCTATCCTCAACACTTATCTGGACATTCCAAAGTTCAAGATGCTGACTTTACAACAACTTTTACCTCTGTTGGGAAAAGATCACTGGATGGTTACTCTGGATCTCAAAGAGGCTTACCTTCATGTTCCTATCAGGCCCAGTTGCAGGAGGTACCTGCGTTTTCGGGCTGGAAATTTACATTATCAGTTCTCTGCATTGCCCTTTGGCTTATCTACTGCGCCCAGAGTGTTCACAAAGGTTCTGGCTCCAGTGATAGCATTTTTCAGACTAAGAGGAATACAGATTTATCCTTATTTGGACGACTGCCTGATTATTGCACAAGAAAAGGACAAACTTCTTCATCATCTACAGTATGTGATGGCAGTGTTAAGATGCCTAGGGTATTCTGTGAATGAAACAAAGTCCAGTCTAGTACCCTCTCAGGACATGTGCTTTCTGGGTGTGAGACTGAATACAGCTTCCCAGATGGCCTTTTTGACCCCGGACAAACAAAGAAGCCTTTCTCTTTATTTCCAGCAAATGTCTCTACGGTCCAGGCTGACTGCAAGGACAGTCCTTCAAGCCTTGGGGTTCATGACATCTTGTATTCTGGTGCTTCCCAATGCCAAATTGCATATGAGGAAGCTTCCATGGTATCTCAAAAATGTGTGGACACAGCACTGCCAAGAGCTAGACACTGTCATTCAGATAATACGTTGCATTCAGAAGGAGTTTTTGTGGTGGGCTCAGGAATGTCACCTAAACAAGGGACTCTCTGTGACCCGGCCAGAGGCGAGTCAGATTCTAACGACAGATGCCTCGGACAAGGCTTGGGGAGCACACCTCAATGGAAAATGGGTGCAAAACACGTGGCCTGTCAAACTCCAACATTTGCATATCAACTTGGAAAGAAATGTTAGCAGTCCAGTTTGCATTGATGGCTTTCAAAGATTTACTTCACCCAGGGCAGGTGTTGATTCAAGCAGACAACACTACTGTCATGTGGTACATCAACAAGCAGGGGGGGAACCCATTCTTACCCTCTTTGCAGGCAAGCGATGATTCTGTGGGAAACTGCTCTCAATCTACACCTCAATCTTCAGGCAAGGTTTCTACCAGGAGCACAGAACTCCTTAGCAGATGTATTGAGCAGACAAATAGTGGATCCTCACGAGTGGAAATTGGATCCTCATGTATTTCAACAGTTGACAGTGTTATGGGGAACTCCAGACATAGATCTGTTCGCTTCTCCACTAAATTACCAGTTGCCAAAGTTTTGCACAAAATGTTTCATCACACAGCTTGGAAGGTGGACGCTCTATCATTCAGTTGGAACAATCTGCATGTATATGCCTTTCCACCTCTGCCTCTTCTTCCCAAGGTACTTTTGAAGGCCAGACAAGACAAGCCAACCATGATTTTGATAGCACCGGATTGGCCTCGACAACACTGGTACCCACTACTGAGGAGTTTAGTACGAGAACCTCCATGGCCTCTGCCTTTGATTCCGCACCTTTGTCACAAGAGGACAGTCACTTCCTCAATGTCAAGATTCAGTCTCTGCATCTAACAGCCTGGCATATTCTGTTTTAGACTCTGGAAGGTCTCAGCTTCCACAACAAGTTTTGAATGTTATTTTGGAGGCCAGGAGGCCTAGTACCAGGAAAGTTTACGGATACATGGAGGAGATTTTTATTTGGAGCAAAGGAAAGGACCTTGATGTCTCCAAACCTGATTTAAGTGTTGCTCTTCAATATCTTACTGAGCTATTGGACAAGGGTTTGTCTTTCTCCTCAATAAAGGTTCATGCTGCAGCCATTTCTGCTCACTATGATTGTGACCCTCCTTTATTCACTCATCCTTGGTTTAAGCAATTTCTTAGAGGGGCAAAGAATATAAGACCCCAATGAGCTCCTACTCCTGCTTGGGATCTCAATTTTGTGTTGGAAAAACTTACTCTACAACCTTTTGAGCCTGCAGCTACTGCCGAGTTAAAGTATTTGTCATGGAAAACTGCTTTTTGTTGGCCATTACCTCTGCAAGAAGGGTTTCTGAATTACAGGCCCTCATGGCAGTGGAGCCTTTCCTGATTTTTCATAAGGATAGGGTATCTTTACGTACTAATCCTTCCTTTATGCCTAAAGTGGTTTCTAGTGTGGCCTTAAATCAAACTATTTATTTGCCTACTTTTTATGCAAACCCCCAAAATAAAGGGGAGAAACTTTTGCATACTTTGGATATTCACAGGCAGTTGCGTTTTTATTTGAGCAGAACCAAGGAGTTCAGACAGTCTCAGCAATTGTTTGTTTCTTTTGCTTTGGGTTCACAGGGTAAACCTGTTTCAAAACAAACTATTTCTAAATGGATTGGGTTTTGTATTTCTTTCTGTTATTCCCATCATGGTAAGGAGATTCCTGCTGGAATCAGGCCTCATTCCACTAGGGCTACTGCTACTTCTACGGCCTTTCTAAGGGGGGTAGCTACAAAAGACATTTTGGAGGCAGCTTCTTGGAGTTCAGTGCATACCTTTTCTAAACATTACCACCTTCCTCTTTATTCTAAGTCTAGGGCTGGATTTGCCACTGCAATTTTACAGGGCATTTTAGCGGCCCCTAATGCTTTTTACCATCCTCCCTTTCCCGTTGCTTTGGGATTCTACCCATAAGTAAGGACTGCAGCAATGTGAGATGAAGAACATAGTACAGTTTTGTACCTACCATAAATGTAGATGTTCGAAGATCCACATTGCTGCAGTCCAGTTTACCCTCCCTCCTTCCCCACTGTAGTTTGACTTGGTGCTATGCTTTAGGTGATGGTTGTTGGGCATGTTTTTGGGAGGTATTCTGTTTTTGGCTGTGGCCTTTCTGGTTTGGCCTTCTGACATCTGGGGCAAGAAAAGACTGAGGATATGACGTCGATCATGCGCCTTTATACCCTGACGCTCTGATGTCAGATCTAGGCGCCCATGACCGACGTCAGCCCTAATACTTTGGTATTCGGGCCGACCGAGGACAGCGGACTACCCATAAGTAAAGACTGCAGCAATGTGGATCTTCAAACATCTACATTTATGGTAGGTACAAAACTGTACTTTTTCTCTAAATCCAGAGCTGGTTTTGCCACTGCAGTCTTGCAGGGCCTTATAGCTGGTCCTAATGCTATCTGATTTCCTCCCCCATCCTTAGCTTTGGGAATCTACCCAAATGTGATGACTGCATCAGTGAAACACTAAGAACATAGTACAGTTGTGTACACTTACCATAAATGTAGATGTTACTGTTGCAGTCCTAGATGTCCTTCGCGGATGCATCTGCAGTCATAACAAGTGGGTTGTCCTGTCGTCAGGCAGCCCTGCAGTCGGCCGGATTCCAAAGTCCGGGTCCGGCTTCGGCTGATGTCGCACTCCACCCGACGTCATCTCTGTTGGTCTTCGGGTATAAAAGCATCAGCCGACGCCATTTTCCTCAGTCTTTCTTGCCGCGCGGCGCCCGAAGCAGAAGCTGTTCGCAAGTGCCGGTCGGTCGGATCCAGAGATTACTTCTACCGAATACTACTTCGAAGACTTCTAAAGCTAAGTACCCCGTTGGGGACTCTTTCTTGCCTCAGCCGATGTCAGAAAAAGTTAACAATTGTTTAACCTGTGGGAAACAAATACCTCATAAAGATTTCCACTCTTACTGTCTGCCTTGTTTAGGCCCAGCCCACGACGTAGCAGCCTGTTCGGCCTGTGCCTCTTTCAACCGACGAACGCTTAGGCGTCGGTCGGAGTTTGCAGAACAGTTTTTCGGTACTGATTTTGCGTACATTATGCCGTCGGATCCTCAGACTACCCAATCTACCAAAAAACGCAAAGATAAAGACCGACACTCGCGGTCCGCGGTTTCGGCCGAAACCACGGTAAAGCAAACCGAGTGTCTCGGTTTCGGCCGAAACCGAGAAAACTGATCAAAGTACAGCTGAACCTATTCTTACAACTGAGGCCCCTGCTACAACTCTTGAATCGACCTCAGAAATTGTACCCACTACGGTGGTTGACTTATCAGACACCATCCCCTTGGATGTCTCTACCCCAGCACGTGGTGCTGCTAGGCCTCCAGCAGCCATGTCCATTAAGGCCTTCGCCAGGGCTAAAGCAGCCAAGACTACTAAATCAGTGCCTGTTAAACCCCCCCACATCCAGGCCCTCTTCTAGTTCTCAAATGCTTTCTTTGGCAGAAGATTTAATTTCTTTAATTAGAGGATCTCAATCTCACCCAGACAGGGCCTCTCAGCCCCCAGAGAAGAGACCTAGGGCAGAGCCCCCTGAGCCAGTGTCTTCTGATGATTCTGCTGATGAATCAGACATAACTGACCAGCCAGAGGCTCCCTTCTCCAATTTTGAAGATTCTGATGCTGAAGAATCCATTCCAGCTGCTTCCCACCAGAAGAATTCTCCTTTGGGGAAACCTTGCATGCCATGCGAGAAGAGTTCCAGTGGCAGCAACAGGATTTTTCAGACTCCAGAAAAGACTTAGGACCTTTCTGCACCTCCCACAGCACAGGCCCTTGGCTATACCTCCTGTTCTCTCTGTGGTGGATGATGCTTTCAATGATGTTTGCTCCGCACCAGATTCTTTACCCCCAGCCCCTGCCAAACCAGACAGATTTTACAGGGTGCCAGATACTCATCACCACCTTTACAAGGCCCCTCTTGCAGACCCAGAAACTATATCCCAGGGTCCCAAGGCAGTAGCCGCGACCACAGCTAAAAACCCTATTCCTTCTGAAAGGGAAGCAAGGTCATTAGACAGATGGGGTAAAAAGGTCTACACTTCAGCTACTCTCTCAGCTAGAGCTTTAAACTGTCAGTTTCACATGATACAATACCAAGAGTTTATGCTTGATCAGTTAACTAAAAAACTAAACACTGATGAATCTCTTGATAAGAAATATGTATTAGAGATGGTAAATAACATACAACAAGTTAGCAACCATTCCTTAAAATGTGGCTATGATGCACTGGAGGCTTCATTTAGATCAGCCATGACAAGCACAGTGATAAGAAGGCATGCATGGCTAAAGGAACAAGCTTTACCGGATCATGTTAAAGCTAAGTTGCTAGATGCTCCTATGGACAAGACAAGTTTGTTTGGTACACCTGCCCAGCAGGTTATGAAGAAAATGGAAGAAAAGGCAAAATCTGTTCAAACTGTCAAAGATTTCTTGCAGGTTCAACCCCAAGGTTTAGCAGGAACTGGCCTGCCAAAATTGGTCCTTTCCTGACTCCACAAAATTTCAAAGGGGCAGGAATAGACGTTCCAGAGGCAGAAACCAATCCAGAGGAGGGGCCTACAGAGGACGACAGTGGCAAGGTAACAACAGAGGCACAGACACAGCCACTGCCACTACATCAGCACAACCACAGTGACTTAATCCTAACTCCGCCTACCAGGGAACAAATAGCAGCTCCTCTAGGCGGAAAGTTAACCTTATTTTCAAAGAACTGGCACTACATAACAAAAGACAAGTGGATTTTACAAACCATAGATCAAGGTTACGGTTTCACTTCCACACTTTACCAGTCAAAAGAGGAATGCCAAATCTACCTCCAAATCAAAAACAGAGGCTCTACGCCAGATAATGGAGTTAGCAAACATGAGAGCTGTGGAAAGAGTGCCAACAGCAGAACAAGGAAAGGGGTTCTATTCCAGACTATTCCTAGTTCCAAGAAAGGAAAAAGTTGGAGACCAATTCTCGACCTGTCCACCTTAAATACATACATCATTGTCCCAAAATTCAAAATGCTGACCCTACAGCAACTTCTTCCCATGCTGGGCAAGGAGTCTTGGCTGGTAACTCTAGATCTCAAGGAGGCATACCTGCACATCCCCATTCGACCAATCTGCAGAAGATACCTCAGATTTCTTGCAGGATCAGAGCACTATCAATTCTCAGCATTGCCCTTTGGCTTATCTACTGCCCAGAGTATTCACAAAATGCCTGGCATCAGTAATCACCCATTGCAGACTACAGGGAATTCAAATTTACCCATACCTGGACGACTGCCTACTACAAGGGGACAACAAAAGCAAGCTGACAACAGATTTACAAAGGGTCATTTACTTGCTACAAGGACTGGGATACACAGTCAATTTACAAAAGTCAAGGCTGATACCATCCCAAACAAGGACATTCTTGGCGAAATTGGACACAGTACAACAAATGGCATTCCTGACTACAGAAAAACAAAAGAACTTCCTCTTTACTTCTTGGCACTAACAAAACTGAACAAGTTAACAGCAAGAAAAGTTCTGCAGGCCTTGGGCTTCATGGCATCATGCATAATCTTGGTCCCATTTGCCAGACTACATATGAGGAAACTACAGTGGTACCTAAAGAATTTATGGTCCCAACACAGACACAGTCTAGAAACAGAAATCCCACTAATTCCATGCTTAAAACAGGAGTTCCTATGGTGGGCTCAGGCATGCCAGTCAAACCCAGGCCTACCCTTTCGCAGATGTCAACCAAGCCAGACCATCACAACAGACGCTTCAGACCTAGGATGGGGGGGCCCACATGCTGGACAAATGCGTGCAAGGATTGTGGACACAGGATCAACTTCACCTACACATCAATCTAAAAGAAATGCTGGCAGTAAAACTGGCAATCCAAAAATTCAAACCATTCCTCAAAGAGGGCCAGTTGATGATAAGGACAGACAACACCACAGTCATGTGGTACATCAACAAACAGGGAGGCACTCATTCATACCCCCTATGCAGAATGACCTTGGAGCTGTGGACCCTGGCACTCAGCTACAACATTCAGTTACAGGCAATATTTGTACCGAGGAAAGACAATACTCTAGCAGACATATTAAGCAGAACCACTTCGGATGCCCACGAATGGAAGCTGCACTCGGACATCTTCAAGACCATCTCAAAGAAATGGGGAATGCCACAGATAGACCTATTCGCATCACCTCTCAATCACCAGCTCAAAAATTCTGCACAAGGACATTCCACCCACTAGCATGGAAAGTGGACTCACTCTCCTTCAACTGGAAAGGCCTAACAGCATATGCATTCCCACCTCTTCCTTTGATACACAAGGTAATACTAAAAATCAAGGAAGAACGCCCAAGGATAATCCTGATAGCTCCAAACTGGCCAAGACAACACTGGTACCCACTACTGAAGAGCATGTCTCGAACAATATGTGGCCAATACCCCTGATGCCTTTGATGTTAACTCAGAACAACTACAGCATCATACATCCAAACCTAAAACGCTGCAACTGACTGCATGGAACATCACATAGCAGCAGCTAATCCAGAACTTTCCCAAAGAGTTAAAGACATTATTCTTGAAGCACGCAGACCTTCAACAAGAAGGAACTATGCTGGAAAATGGAAAAGGTTTGTCATTTGGAGTACGGAAAGAGGAAAAGATGTGTCAAACATAGATATGCCTAACATTCTGGAGTATCTGGCGAACTTCTTCATTCAGGCCTGTCCTACTCCTCCATCAAGATACATGCATCAGCTATTTCAGCAGAATACAGCTTTGATCCACCTGTTTTTCAGCACCCTTTGCTCAGGCAGTTCCTCAGAGGAATCAAGAATGTAAAACCTCCAAGGAAACCACCATTACCAGCTTGGGATTTAAACTTTGTGCTAGAAAAGTTGACACTATCACCCTTTGAACCAGCAGCAACAGCAGACCTACAACACCTGTCATGGAAAACTGCTTTCCTACTGGCAATTACTTCAGCAAGGAGGGTTTCAGAACTACAGGCCTTAATGGCAGTGCAACCCTTCCTAATCTTCCACCAAGATAGAGTGTCCATGAGGACTAATCCTACATTTATGCCCAAGGTGGTATCCAGAGTATCTTTAAACCAGGCAATCCACCTACCTACCTTCTTTCCCAACCCACAAAACAGAGGGAAAGAATACTGCATACCTTGGATGTACATAGACAGCTACGCTACTACTTGGACAGAACAAAAATAGCAGAAAGACTGACCAACTTTTTGTAGCCTATGCAACAGGAAGGGAAGGAAAAGCTATTTCCAAACAGACAATCTCCAAATGGATAGGAAATTGCATACGATACTGTTACTCCTTCCATGGAAAACCAATTCCACAGAACATAAGACCTCATTCTACAAGGGCAACAGCCACTACCACAGCCTTCTTACGAGGAGTGGCAACCAAAGACATTATTGAGGCGGCTACTTGGACCTCCGTGCATACATTTGCCAAGCATTATAATTTGCCTCTATATTCCAGATCCCGAGCAGGATTTGCCACTGCTGTACTGCAAGGGGTCCTAAACACACCATAATCTACTTTTAACCTCCTCCCCTAGTTGGCTATGGTATTCTACCCACTTGTTATGACTGCAGATGCATCCATGAAGGACATAGTACAGTTTTGTACCTACCATAAATGTAGATGTCCGAACTGGATAGCATCTGCAGTCAGGATTACCCTCCGCCTTCCCTCTGTGGTACTCCTAGGGTGTTTACCCTCCTAATAGCTAGCTGTTGGGGGGGGAGTCTTTATGGTGTATTTGTTTGTATATATGTACATATATGCTTATTTTTTGTGTTTACCTCTATCTATTTGGAAACATTGGCATCTATCCAAATTTTAGCCTGCAAGAGGGCTACTGGCATCTGGGGCAAGAAACACTGAGGAAAATGGCGTCGGCTGATGCTTTTATACCCGAAGACCAACAGAGATGACGTCGGGTGGAGTGCGACATCAGCCGAAGCCGGACCCGGACTTTGGAATCCGGCCGACTGCAGGGCTGCCTGACGACAGGACAACCCACTTGTTATGACTGCAGATGCTATCCAGTTCGGACATCTACATTTATGGTAGGTACAAAACTGTACTTTACCCTCCCACCAGCCCCCTGACTACTTTTGGTTATACCTCTATTCTTGTTTACTATGCTTAAAGCTTTTTGGTGTATTTGCTTTTTTGTTGGAGGTGTAACCTTGTTATGTATATGTAATTGCTTCCCATTAGGGGGACACCTGACATCTGGGGCAAGAAAAACTGATATAGTGGCATCGGCTCCATGATTTATACCCCTGAGTACCTGACGTCATGGAAGATGAGACAGCAACTGACACAGGACCCAAGATTTTGATAATCAGGCCGACTGAGGGCTACTGCAAGCAGATAACCCAAATGTGATGACTGCAACAGTGAATACACTCTAACATCTACATGTATGGTAAGTGTACACAACTGTACTTTCAAAATACCAGTCACTTTTGGCTCTAAACCTTCAGGCCTCTACTAGAAAGCTAAAGATGAAGAGGAAATTTACCTTTCAACACAACAGTGACCCCAAGCATGCATCCAAATCATCAAATGAATGGCTTCACCAGAAGAAAATTAGTTTTGGAATGGCCCTGCCAGAGCCCAGACCTAAATCCAATAGAAAATCTGTGGAGTGACCTTAAGAGGGCTGTGCACAAGAGATACCCTTGCAAGCTGACAGATTTGGAGGGCTTTTTCAAGAAAGTGGGCAACTATTGCTAAGTCAAGATGTGCCATGCTGATGGACTCCTACCCAAGAAGACTGAATGCACCATCAAAAAGTGCTTCAGCAAAGTATTAGTTTAAGGGTGTGCACATTTATGCATCCAGCTTATTGTGCTGTTTTTTTATTTTTTTTCCCTTAAGAGATTTGTTTTTCAACTGAATTGTGCAGGTTATAGGTCACATTCAAAGTGGAAAAGGTTTTGAAATTATTTATTGTGGTCTCTATTTTTTTATATCACAACAACCTTTATATATCCTCTGTAAGTGTGTGTATATACATATATATATATATATCTGAAGTAGGAACTTCATTTGTCAGCAACCTTTGGGATACGGATCCGATCCGGCAACTTCTACCACAGCATAGCTCCTAGCTCCTCCCTTTACCAATAATCCCCTGCCTACCCTGACTGACCTCCGATCTAGTTTGCCGTTCTTCAAGCAACAGCTAAATTCCAGAGCTCTTGGCGATTTTGTGAGAAAACAGATGATGTAATGGGATCCTATCTCGCCTACATTCACAACATATGGGTTCGGAGCCGATCCATCAGCTCCGACTCGGCAACTAATACACTAGCACGAAGTCTCTCATTGGCTGAGCTACTCCGTATCCCAGGATGCACTACACCTGCTTCCCCAGATCTCGTTTGCCGCTTAACAAGCTGGACGTGGTCTCGACTTGGCTGGAGCTAAGTGGTTATTTTTACCTTATTGGTCCTTGACCTAGGGAATTTTTGTCCATATTAACCAAACAGCTGTTTTAACAGCTATTTCTTGCTATTTCTGATTGTTTCTTTGTTGAGTGCTTGTTTCTAGAAATTTAATTTGTCAGTCGGGCAAGGCCCGTTTAAGTTAGAGGGCCTTTGCCCTATCTTTGAGTACTAATTCTTTTTATTAACTTTTGGTTAGTTGTTTTTCGGGCAAAGCCCATTTAAATTAGAGGGCTTTGGGCCGTTTAACTTGTTTAAATTGTTGTGAGGTAAACTTTCTTCAGTACTCGCGCCAGTGTGTCTCGCGCTTTTCAGTTGGCGCTTTTTGTGCTATACTTGTTGTGGTAGAGTAGTTTTCCTTAGAGTTTGTACTTGGTGGCCTGTATCATGTCTAAGGAACAAAAGTCAGGTTTTAAAAAATGCACTCGGTGCAAATATAAAATGTCCATTACAGACAGTCATTCAGTATGTGTTTATTGTTTGGGGCCGAAACATCTGCAAGAGACTTGTAGCGTTTGTCATGCGTTCTCATCTAGAGTTCTTCAAGAACGCAAGAACAAATTAATATTGAAAGGGCTTATCAAGCCTTCTTTTGAGGAAGCCTTAGATCTTCCTGTTGCTTCCAAAAAGAAAAGATCGTCGGCTCCGACAAGTCCGTCGGAGCCGACTTCTAAAAAGACAAAATTGACCTCTTCTTCCTCAGCTCCACTGACTTCGGGCCGAGGGTCGAAGAGTCTGCCTCGATACCTCCTACCTCGGCTCCATTGTCTTCGGAGCCGCAAGTTGGAGTATCGAGAGGTGAATCACCTCCATCGGTTCCAATGGCTTCGCAGCCAGTGGAAGTGTGCAGCTCAGACTCTTCCCCCTCGGCTCCGAAGAAGGCTCCTTCGGTGCCGATGGTGGTCCATGCGGTTGTGGAGTCGGCCGATAGCATTGGAGCCGCTTGAGCCGGTACCCTTCTCTCGGAGCCGAGAGGAAAGTCTTCTCGATTGTCTACCTCCTCTAAATCATCGAGACTTTCAGATTCGGACCTGGATAGGGTTTTACAGAGGCTATTCCAATCTCCAGTGTTTACTAAATTGGTCTCGGCTCCAGCACAGTTAGCTTCGGAGCCGATTGCCCCTCCAACACATTCGATTCCTCCTCCAACCTCCTCGGAGCCGTTGGAGTCGGTGGTGGTGGAGCAAAGCGGAGCCATACGGTCGGAGCAGAGACCCCTTCGAGGTCTCTCTGTTCCGACTGTGCTTCCTACCCTGTCCTCCGGTTCAGGGTTTGGTACTGCGACCTCTTCAGCCGGGCCGGGGAACACTTTGGGACTGGGTGCTTCGTGCCTAGTCTTCCTCTCGAGCATCGGCTGCTGGAATTCCCAGTGCCATCGTGGCCTCTAGACCAGTGACCTCCTTGGATTCTGGAGGTCCGGCCTTTGAGGCCATGAGGAGCGCTGGCCATGCCTTTGCCGGTTCAGCAAGATTCTACCTCACCGTCCCTACATTTGGAGACTGGTGCCTCTGTTGTGTTGCACCCCGCCAGCGGGGCCCAGGGCCTGAGGATACCCCCATCGGGGGTTCCCTTCTTCCGGGTGGTCCGTCCGAAACTGCTTCGGATGAACCCCCACGGAAGAAATTGTGTAAGAGGAAGCACGTAGACTCCCAAGATGAGTCTGTTACATCGGATACTGACCTCGATGACGCAGAAGGGTCCCCCAAATCATCTTCGGATGATATCTCCTTCTCAGATATCTTGGAGATTCTGAGACAGAGAGGTGACTGGCAAGCCAAAACCCCTTCAGCTGAGGAGTCAGTCTTCCTCAAGGCCTTTGGGGCCCAGCCTTCCTCCTTCTGGGTGTCTCCGCCCTTCGATGAACTCCTTGATTTGGTTTCTCGAAGGGCGTGGGAACACCCTGATTCTGTGGAACCGGTGCCTGCGAGGCCCAATAAATTTTTGTCAGCCCCCAGAAGGAGTTTCTCACAAAGGGTGTGCCTGTAGATGCTTTGTTGGTGGCTTCTGCCACACAGCAGGACGTGGCAGAGGCTTTGACGTCTATTCATCCTCTTAATAAGGATTCTAGGAGCATGGATAGGTACGGGAAGCGTACCCTCTCTTCAGCGGCCTTTACCTTACGGTCGCTGAACTACTTATGTCATTTTACGAGGCTCCAAAGGGATCTTCTCAAAGAGCTAAATGACTCTCTTGTTGGTAATCTACCTGAGGCGCTGGCCCGACTGTTGGCACAGATGACTACCCTCTTTTCTATTGTTAACTCGTCCATGAGGCTCATTTCATATGCAGCCAAGGGGCGAGCAGCGGGAACAGGCGTTGCCCTCAGGAGACAAGCCTGGTTACGCTTGTGTTCGTTCGCGGAGGCCTTCAAGTCTTCCTTCGCCGACGGCCCCTTTGATGGGTCATCTTTGTTTGGACCCAAGGTGAAGGACACACTAACTCTGTGCGAGCAGGAGGGCAAGACTTTGACTGCCGTTGGGGCCCGATTTTCCGCTCCTTCTAGGCCTTACCCCAAGGCTGGGAGAGGAGGGAAAATGTGGTTTAAAAAATCTCAAAAGTCTTTCCCTACTCCACCCAGTGATTCCCCCTCCAGAGGCAGGGGGGGGGGGAATTTTGGAAGACGCCGCCCCAGAGGTGGCAGAGGCCCCCGTAACTCTGGAGACCGCGATTCCTTTCGTGGTTCTTCATACAACCAGCGTTCCTGAGTTGTTGCCCGACTGTGCAACTGAGCCAGTCGGGGTCGCTTATGGCGCACCCACAAGCTTGGGAATCCATAACAAGCGATCAGTGGGTGCTTTGCATTATTACCGGAGGATATATCATCCCCTTCAACAAACCCCCCCCCCTTCTTTAAGGGAAATCCCGGACGTACCACCCAGTCAGCGGGATCAGGCAGCATTAGAGGTTTCAAAGCTGCTAGAAAAAAGAGCCATCCAGCCTGTCCCCATCGACCAGATCGGATCAGGAACTTACTCAAAATTATTTTGGTACCAAAAGACAGGGGACTTCAGGCCCATTTTGGACCTCAGTTCATTGAATCGTTCAAAGAAGTCCAAATTCAATGGTCACTCTTCAATCTATTCTTCCTTTGCTGGAAAAAGATGCATGGATGTGCTCCATAGATCTCCAGGACGCTTACTATCACATTCCCATAGCTCAAGAGTCCAGGAGACATTTACGCTTCACTCGGAGTCCGTCATTTCAATTCCGAGCACTGCCCTTTGGTCTCACCACAGCCCCAGGGTGTTCACAAAGTGTCTGGCAGTGGTAACTGCTCACCTGAGAAGTCTGGGATTCCAGGTGTTTCCTTATCTAGACGACTGGCTCCTTACTGCCACCTCCGAGCATCTACTACTCCAAGCGCTCAGAGCCACGCTCACCTTGGGCCGTTTCTTGGGGATCACGCTCAATTTGCAAAAATCTGTACTACAGCCATCTCAGCGTATTACTTTCATAGGCAGACTTAGACACAAAAAGAATGCGACCTTTACCGGCAGCAAGAATTCAGGTCTTACAAGATCAAGTCAAATCCTGTCTCCCCCTACAAAGAGCCCCGGCTCATCGGATCCTACAACTGTTGGGCTCGATGGCGTCGACCATACTTTTAGTTCCCTTGGCCAGACTTCACATGCGAATTTTACAATGGCTACTGTCGGTTCAATGGTCTTATCAGGAACTTCCCTTGAACCACTTAATCATAATCACGGAAAGTTGCCGTCGAGATCTGCATTGGTGGCTTCTTCATTCAAATCTCGACCAGGGGCGACCCTTTATACCTCAACTTCCCGTTGCCACTGTGACTACGGACGCCTCCCAGGTAGGGTGGGGGGGTCATTACCTGGACAGGTCGGTCCAAGGCACATGGCAGATCCAGGAAACGCATTTGCATATCAATGTCCTGGAGATGAGAGCGGTACTATTGGTACTCCAAGCTCTCCATCACGCTCTCCCACAGGGCCCGACATTATCCTATCCGACAACATGTCGGTGGTGTGGTACATAAACAAGCAAGGTGGAACCAGGTCTTACCCACTATGCAGAGAATCCATGAGACTTTGACACTGGGCGGTAGCTACCAACCGCTTTCTAATGGCAACGCACATACCGGGGAAGTCCAATGTGATTGCGGACAGATTAAGCAGGACCATTCTTTTACCCCACGAGTGGTCCCTCAACCAGAGTATAGCAGCGAAAATCTTCGACAGATGGGGTCTTCCTTGCTGCGACCTGTTTGCCAGCCCTCACAATGCGAAATGCATAGAGTTCTTCACACTGTTTCCTTCTCAGGGACAGATTCCCAGGGACGCTCTGACTCACATTTGGCCCCCCGGTCTTCTCTACGCCTTCCCTCCGTTCCCCCTCCTACCGAGGGTGATACAGAAGGCCATTTACATGGAGAGCGAGATGATTTTGATTGCCAAGCACTGGCCTCGTCAAGTTTGGTTTCCTTTCCTACAGAGGCATGCGATAGAAGGTCCATGGTTTCTGGATCCGGTGCCAGACCTGTTGACTCATCAGTCAGGACGGCTTCATCCGTCTCTCAGGTCCCTGAAGTTGGCAGCATGGTTACTCCACTTCCATCCTTAGTCCGAGACAATGCTCTTTTGCCGGACGTGGTCCACATACTGTCTTCTTCTCATAAACCTTTCACCATCAAACTTTATTCCAGTAAATGGAAAAGGTTTGCCTTCTGGGCTCAAGAACGGGTATAGATCCTCTCACTGCACCAGTATCGGAGGTTCTGAATTTTCTGGCCTCCCTTTTCAGTCGGGCTCTTCAGTTTCTACCATTAAGGTTCAGTTAGCGATCTCTAATTTTCATGCTTCATTTGAACCTTCATTGATGTCTCACAAACTTTGTAAGGCTTTCCTTAAAGGGGCTTGGCTCCTTAGGCCTCCTTTATCTCATCCTGTCCCCTTGGGATTTGAATATGGTTCTTGCTGCCCTAACTGCCCGTCCTTTCGAACCAGCTGCTACTTGTGATTTAAAATTTCTGTCTTGGAAAACGGCCTTTTAGTAGCCATAACATCTGCTAGGCGAGTTTCAGAACTTCAAGCTCTTTGTTCTGATCCTCCCTATTTGATTTTTCACAAGCATAGAGTTTCACTGAAATTAAACCCTGCATTTATACCAAAAGTGGCCTCCTCTTTCTGTATGCAACAAACTATAGAACTCCCTGTCTTTTTCCCAGAATTCTCTAATAACGCAGAATATACTTTGCATCAATTGGACATACATAGACAACTGCGTTTTTATTTGAATAGAACCGCTCAAACGCGGAAATCAAATCAATTGTTTGTTTCCTTTGCAGTGAACAAATTGGGTCAACCAGTAACAAAAACCTCCATATCTAAATGGATTAAAGATTGTATCATTTTTATTTATTCACAGGCTAACAAAGACCTTCCCTTTTCAGTCAAGGCTCATTCTACCAGGGCAATGGCTACTTCGTAGCTTTTCACTCCAAGTTATCAATAGATGATATTTGTGCTGCGGCAACCTGGACTTCTCCGCACACTTTCATTTCTCATTACAAATTGGATGTGGTTTCTCGAGGCAGAGCTTCTTTTGGTTCCACAGTTCTCAGGAGTGTGTTCCAATGAGCCACCCGGGATGTAGGTGCTAGGGACGCTGTCCCATATGTTGTGAATGTAGGCGAGATAGGATCCCATTACATCTTTTAGTTATGTACTTACCATAACTTCGGATGTATGGGATCCATCTCGCCTACATTCATAAGTACCCACCCTCATTCCCCCTTCCATTCGGATTTAGAGGAGCTTTAGTCTCTTTTTTCTTGGAGATCTTTCTTGAAGAACTTTAGTTGGTTATAGTGACTACTAGTTTTTCTGTGTTTGCATGGATGTATGAAAGCGAACAAACAAGATCTGGGGAAGCAGGTGTAGTGCATCCTGGGATAGGGAGTAGCTCAGCCAATGAGAGACTTCGTGCTAGTGTATTAGTTGCCGAGTCGGAGCCGATGGATCGGCTCCGAACCCATATGTTGTGAATGTAGGCGAGATGGATCCCATACATCCGAAGTTATGGTAAGTACATAACTAAAAGTTCATCGTGCATACAGCTGCAGTAATCACAGATGGTTCTCTGCCGTCAGGCGATCCCTCGGTCGGCCGAATTCCAAAGTCTAGGTCCGGCGTCGGTTGTTGTCGCTTTCTCTCCTGACGTCAGTGAGGCCGGAGTATACATGTTCTTCAGTCTTTTTTGCCGCGCGGTGCCCGATGCAGAAGCAGTTCGCAAGTGCCGGTCGGCCAGCTCCTGAATTACGAAAAAAATTGGAAACCGAAGTCTTCATTAAAGCTAAGTACCCCGTTGGGGAAACTTTTCTTGCCTCAGACCGATGTCAGAAAAAGTTAATAATTGTATTTCTTGTGGGAAGCAAATACCGCATAAGGATTTCCATTCCCTCTGCATACCTTGTTTAGGCCCAGACCACGACGTCTCGGGCTGTCGCGCTACTTTCAATAAACGCACTATTAAGCGTCGGGTGGAGTTCGCCCAACACTATTTTGGTAAAGCCTTTGATTATAAAATGTCGTTGGAAACTCCGACTACCGTTTTGCCCAAAAAACGCAAGGACAAGGACTGACACGCGAGGTCCGCGGTCCCCACCGACACCACGCCAAAACAGGCTACATGTGGCCAGGTTCTCGGCGAGACGCCTTTGCAGTCCCTGACTACCGACGACACTCCTTTGTCGGTGTCCTCGGTACCCGAGACCGCAGGTACCTCGGCCCTTTCCCAGACTACAACCACCGAAGCCATTGCTAATGTTGAGCCTCCTAATGTGGACAGGTCCACTTCCACCCATGGTGTCTTTAGACCCTCATCTTCTTTTTCTATTAAGGCCTTTACTAAATCCAAAGCAGCCAGGCATCCCAAGAGGCCTGTTGCACAGGGCCCATCTCCAGGCCCCATGCCTAAAAAACAGATGCTTAAAATGGCTGAGGATTTAATTACTTTTATCAGGGGTTCTCAACCCCTCTCCAGACAAGAGACCCAGAGTGGAGGAAGATTCTCCCTCTTCTGATCAGGGCTCCATTCTATCAGAACATTCTGATGTAGAGGAACACTCTTACTCCCCTTTTGAGGATTCGGATGCAGAGCAGTCCATTCCTTCTGTATCTCCTCCTGAGGATTTTTCCTTTGGGGATACCTTGCACACTTTTAGGGAACACTTCCATTGGGAAGGCCAAGACTTTTCCGATTCCAAGAAAAGACTTAGGGAATTTCTTTTGTTACCTCAACACAGACCTCTGGCTATACCTCCTGTTTTGGACATACTTGATGATGATTATTCGGAGGCTTGCCTTAACCCGGATTCCCTGCCTCCTGCACCAGTCAAACCTGATGGGTACTACAGAGTTCCTAACTCTCACCAATTTCTCTACAAAAGCCATAATGCTGACCCTGAAACCATTTCTTAAGGCCCCAAGGGATTGAAGGCCTCTACTGCCAAGAATCCACTTCCTGCCGAAAGAGAGTCTAGATCCTTAGAAAGGTGGGGAAAAAAGGTATATACCTCGGCCACCTTAGCCATGAGGGCCTTAAATTGTCAGTTTCATATGCTTAGATATCAACAGTTCCTGTTATCACAATTAAGGAATAAAATGTCTCAACCTGAACAACCAGATTTGAAGGAGTTGCAGGATATGATGCATAGTGAAGAGCAAGTGGGTAAACACACCTTACAATGTGGCTATGATGCTCTAGAGGCCTCAAGCAGAGCGGCTGCTACAGGATCAGTCATTCGTAGACATGCCTGGCTTAGGGAACAAAACTTGCCTGATCATGTGAAAGCTAAACTTCTAGATGCTCCTTTACAAAGGGATGTGCTGTTTGGTACTAATGCTGAGGAGATATTACGGAAAATGGAAGAAAAAGCCAAATCTATGCAAACTGTCAAAGCTTTTCTACAGGTCCAACCACCACGTTTTAGCGGAAATTGGCCCTCAAAAAACTGGTCCTTTCCAGCCACTGACAAGCCCCAAAGAGGTAGATACAGACGCACAAGGGGCAGAGGGCAATCACAAGGATCATATAGAGGCCGACAATGGCAAACTCCAGCACCAAGAGGTGGTGAAGACATTGCACAACAATACAGGAAACAAACCCAATGATTCCCTCATTTCCATGCCAAGCAGGTCTCAGCTGGCAGCACCTTTGGGAGGAAAGCTAGCATTATTTGCAAGAAATTGGCATATTGTCACAACAGACAAATGGATCCTGGACATTATAAACAGAGGCTACAAATTTCAATTCCACACTCTTCCAAAAATGAGAGGCATGCCAAACCTGCCACACAATCAAAGGGCAGAGGCACAACTACAAATTTCAAAGCTCATAAGCATGAGAGCTGTACAAGAGGTACCTACTCACGAACAAGGTCAAGGTTTTTATTCAAGACTTTTTCTGGTACCAAGGAAAGGAAACAACTGGAGACCCATTTTGGACTTATCCATCCTAAACACATTTTTACTCGTACCAAAATTCAAGATGCTCACATTACAGCAGCTTCTTCCCATGCTGGGCAAGGAGTTCTGGCTGGTAACATTGGACCTCAAGGAGGCATACCTGCATGTCCCAATCGGACAAAGCTGCAGAAGATACCTCAGATTTCTTGCAAGTTCAATTCACTATCAATTCTCTGCATTGCCCTTTGGCTTATCTACTGTGCCCAGAGTATTCACAAAGTGCCTGGCATCAGTGATTGCCTATTGCAGACTTCAAGGGATACAAATTTACCCTTATTTGGACGACTGCCTGATCCAGGCGGACAGCAAGCACATACTTCTGGAACATCTGGCTTATGTAACATGTTTACTGCAATCTCTGGGATGCACAATCAACAAAGAGAAATCCAGGCTAACACCATCTCAGAAAATAATTTTCCTGGGTGCCAACTTGGACACAAACACCCAGATGGCCTATCTTACGCCAGAAAAACAGGGGCAACTAACTCAGTACTTCAAAATACTAGCAAAATGTACCAGGCTTACTGCAAGGAAAATCCTGCAGGCTCTGGGCTTCATGGCATCTTGCATTCTTTTAATCCCATGTGCAAAGCTGCATATGAGGAAACTTCAATGGTACCTAAAAAACCTATGGTCTCAACACAGTCACAGCTTGGAAACAATAATACCAATAATTCCATGTTTGCAAAAGGAATTTCTATGGTGGGCCCAAGCATGTCAAGCAAATACAGGCCTCCCATTCTGCAAGCCTCAAGCAAATCAAGTCATCACAACAGACGCCTCAGATTACGCCTGGGGGGCGCACATGACGGACAGGTGCATTCAGGGCAAATGGTCCCAAAAGGAAAAGCACCTTCACAGCAATCAAAAAGAAATGCTAGCAGTAATAAATGCAATAACAGCTTTCAAGGACCTCCTACATCCAGGACAATTACTGATAAGAACAGACAACACCACAGTAATGTGGTACATAAACAAACAAGGAGGAACACATTCATACCCCGTGTGCAGACTAGCCATGACTCTTTGGAACTTGGCTCTGGAATGGCAAATCGAACTTCAAGCACAGTACTTGCCAGGATTGGAAAACACGTTGGCAGACAATCTAAGAAGAAATATGACAGATCCACACGAATGGAAGTTGCATCCTCAGGTGTTTACAGAGATAATCCAAGCGTGGGGAATGCCAGACATAGATCTTTTTGCCTCCCACAGGAATCATCAATTGGAAAAGTTTTGTTCGAGGACCTTTCATCCAAAGGCCTGGAGAGTGGACGCCCTTTCATTCAGTTGGACAGCATGGACAGTTTACGCATTCCCACCTCTGCCTCTCCTGCCCAAGGTGCTTTTGAAAGCAAGAGCAGACGGACCGAAGATGATACTGATTGCTCCAGATTGGCCAAGGCAACACTGGTACCCGCTCCTGAGGAGCCTAACACATACTCCTCCCTGGTCCCTGCCTCTAATGCCTCTTCTGCCGACTCAGCACAGCTACAAAACTCTTCACAGTCAGCTGAAAACACTCAATCTCGCTACATGGAAAATTCCTTAACACCACAACAGACCCTACTCTCCAAGGAGGTGCAGGATGTCATTTTGGAGGCCAGAAGGCCATCTACTAGAAAAGCTTACTCCGAAAAAATGGAAGCGGTTTTGCTCTTGGAATGAGAAAAAAGGCCAGGACCCTAGAAAACTGAACTTGCCTCAGGTATTACAGTATCTAGCTGAGCTGCTGAACAGTGGACTTTCATTTTCTTCCATAAAAATCCATGCCTCAGCCATTTCTGCAGAATTCAACACGGATCCTCCTTTATTTTCTCACCCACTCTTACGACAGTTCCTCAGAGGGGCCAAGAATATAAGACCTCCAAGGAAACAACCAATTCCAGCCTGGGATCTTAATTACATACTAGAAAAATTAACATTGCCTCCTTTTGAACCAGCTGCCTCAACAGATTTGCAATATTTGTCCTGGAAAACAGCCTTCCTTCGGGCTATCACTTCAGCTCGTAGGGTTTCGGAACTGCAGGCCCTCATGGCGGTGCAGCCATTTCTCATCTTCCATCAGGACAGGGTTTCCCTTCGTACCAACCCGTCCTTTATGCCTAAAGTGGTATCCAGGGTAGCTTTAAATCAAGCCATACACCTACCTACCTTTTACCCCAATCCTCAAAACAAAGGGGAAAGGCTGCTACACTCTTTAGACATCCATAGGCAGCTATGTTATTATTTGGACAGAACAAAGCCCTTCAGGAAATCAGAACAACTCTTTGTGTCCTATGCTGTAGGGGCTCAAGGGAAGCCAGTTACCAAGCAGACTATTTCTAAGTGGATAGGCCACTGCATACGGTTTTGTTATTCCTATCATGGGAAATCTGTTCCTACAGGCATCAGATCACACTCCACCAGGGCCACAGCTACCTCTACAGCCTTCCTCAGAGGAGTTCCTACCAAAGATATTTTGGAGGCAGCCACTTGGAGTTCTGTACATACCTTCTCAAAACACTACCACCTGCCTTTATATTCCAAAACTAGAGCAGGCTTTGCCACTGCTGTGTTGCAGGGCATTCTGGCTCAACCCAGTTCCTCCTAGTACCTACCACCCTGTGCGCAGCTTTGTGACTCTACCCATCTGTGATTACTGCAACTGTATGCACGATGAACATAGTACAGTTTTGTACCTACCATAAATGTAGATGTTCGAGTGCTAATACAGCTGCAGTACAGGTTTCCCTCCTTCCCCACTTGGTAAAGGCATGGGGCCTAACACCCTCTTCATACAACCTGACTGGGTTATCCTTCTATGGTTTATTTGCTTGCAACTACTGATTTTGGATTATATTGCATTGCATGTATATATATATATATATATATATATATATATATATATATATATATATATATATATATATATAAACATAATTTATGTATTGCCTTCCTTCTGGGGGCACCTGACATCTGGGGCAAGAAAGACTGAAGAACATGGCGTCGGCTGTGTCTTATATACTCCGGCCTCACTGACGTCAGGAGAGAAAGCGACAACAACCGACGCCGGACCTAGACTTTGGAATTCGGCCGACCGAGGGACCGCCTGACGGCAGAGAACCATCTGTGATTACTGCAGCTGTATTAGCACTCTAACATCTACATTTATGGTAGGTACAAAACTGTACTTTTTTTTTCTTTCTTATTCTTATTGAGTGGTTGTGGGTGCGTGTTAGGTTTCCCCTTAACGCTAAAACTTCTTACTTTTAGCTTACTTAGCTTAAATTTTAATTTAAATTTTTTCCTCCCTGCTCCCACTGGTCGTAGCGTCTGTGTGTGTCTGAGTGTAGGGGCCTAGTGAGTGTGCTTTACTTTAGTTATGTCGGAGGCCCCTAAAGCCATTTTTTCTAAATGCACCGAGTGTGGTCACAAGCTTTCACCGGCTGATGGCCACACTCGTTGCTTTAGGTGCCTTGGGGTTGAACACCTCTCTTTGGGTTGCGCGATTAGCGCGGCGTTCAACCCCAGGGCACTTAAGGATCGGAGGTCGAAGCTGGTTCTGGCGGGCCTTTTACCCCAAGATTCTGCTTCGGCCTCCGGTACTTCGGTGACCGCTACCCCCCCCGGTAGTTGTCACTCCTGCCTCCCTTCCTCCTACCGGGACTCAACCTCCCGCATCGGCTCCGGAGGATAGGGAGTCCAGGAAAGAGAAGCGGAGGGAGAAGCACCTTAAGCGGCGGGCCGAGGACTCTTCATCGGCCCCGCCCGCCAAGTGGGCTTCTCCGTCCTGGTCTTCAGTCGTCTCCTCCTCTGATCCTATCCCCTTGTTTCTCCCCAGGACCCGAGGAGGAGGTGACCCGGTCCCCGTCGAGGTCATCGAGGCGGCACTCCAGGTCAGCCTCGGTGGCCTCTTCGAGGTCCACCTTTAGCATGTCAGATGCGGACATGGACCGGATGATGAGGAGATTCATCCAGGCCCAGATGCAGATGGGAGTGCTTTTGCCCCCCCCCCCCTATCTCCGGGGGGGAGCTCTACCCCTATTTTCGCCCCTATTGCTCCTTCTCTGACCCGCATTCCAGGTTCGGAGCCCTCTGAGCCGAGCCACGTTGGATCCGGTGGTGGGTCGGCGCTGACCGTGCTGGGCACGTCGGCTCCAACGGCTCCCTCGAGTTTGTCGGATCCGATCTGAGCCGTGGGCCGAGCTTCGTTTCCGAGGGATTTGGTGTGCTTTCGGCTCCATCCCGGTCGGAGCACACTAGTCCTTCGGATCCGACGTTCTCGGCGCCGGGTCCGATCCCCGCTTCGGATCAGAGTGGGAGTCGGGTCTCGGATCCGTCAGAGAGCGGCTCCCCCTCGGCTTTCGCTGCGGTGGAGAGGGCACAGTAGAGTGCTTCCAGGCCTCCGGTCCTGGCTTCAGCTCCCTCCCGCACTCCTCTTCATCTGGCCCTGGCTCCCCTCATCCGGCCCTCGGGCAGCCTACCTCAGCGCTTCTAGGAGTTCCAGTGGAACAAGATACAGCCCGTGAGGACTCCTCGGACAACCCCCCTGAGGAGGTTCCTCACAAGGCGAAGTGCAAGAGGAGGCACTTGGACTCCCCTGAGAGTCTCACCGAAGATACGAACTTAGATGAAGGGGAAAGCTCCCCTAGGTCACCCCCCCCCCCCGAGGATGTCTCCTTCGGAGACATCATGGAAATGCTCAAAATCAGGGGTGGGTGGTCTGCCCCCAAGGCTTCCTCTGAGTCCGTATTCCTTGAGGCGTTTGAGGCAGGACCATCTACCTCTTGGGTGTCCCCTCCCCCCGACCCCTTGGTGGATCTCATATCCACTAAGGCTTGGAAGGAACCGGACACCGTAGAGCCAGTCCCCAAGCGCCCATACAAAATTTTGAGCCCCCCTGCAGAGAGATCACACTGGAGCAAGGTCCCCCTGTGGATGCCATGTTGGTGACTGCAGCCACCAAGAAAGAGTTGGCCCAGGAGAGCCCCACGGTTCATCCTCCGAGCAAGGAGTCTGGCGTGATGGACAGTCTTGGGAAGCGGGCCTTCAGTTCAGCGACCTTCTCTGAGGGCCTTGAACTACATGGCACACGTCATTCGGATGCAGCGGGATCTAATTAAGGAATACGCTGCTTCCCCCTCAGGGTCCATGTCTGAGGGAGACCAGGATCTGTACTCCTCCCGAGTGGCCACCCTCCGCTCTATTTCTAACACCTCTATGCGGCTCTTGTCTCATGCTACGGAGGGAGCCGCTAGAGCAGGCAGAGTCGGGCTTGTCATGAGGAGACAGGCCTGGCTCCGTCACTGTGACTTCTCGGAACCCTTTAAGGCGTCATTCGCGAATGCCCCTTTTGATGGTTCTGCACTGTTCGGCAAAACCGTTCGCGACACTCTTGTCCAGAGCGAGAAAGACATGAAGACTTTGTCTGCCGTCGGAGTTCGCTTCTCTGCGCCCCAGAGGTCCTTTTCCAAGAACCAAAAGGGTCAGAAGAAGGTGTGGTTCCGTAAATCGCATCAATCCCAGTCTGCTCAGGACAACCAGTCCTCTCGTGGCAGAGGACGACTGGGAGGACGCCGCCCCAGAGGCAGAGGGGGTCCCAGGAATTTTGGGTCCAGAGAACCGTTCTCTGAGAGGCCCACACAGAACCCCTGAGGGGTTGCCCGGCTGCTCCACTCTGGAGGCAGTCGGGGGCGTTTTTCGAGGCACCTAGCAATGTGCGAGTCCATAACAGCGGATCGCTGGGTGCTTCGTATTATATCCAGAGGTTACCAAATTCCCTTTATCGTAACCCCCAGAATCAGAGGTCTCCCCGACGTACCACCCAGTAAGAGGGAGGCAGCTGCTGCAGAAATTCAGCAGCTTCTGCAAAAAAGAGCCATCCAGCCCGTCCCCCCAGATCAAATCGGATCAGGGTTTTACTCCAGCTTCTTTCTGGTGCCAAAAAAGACGGGGGACTTGAGGTCCATCCTCTACCTCTCTCTCCTAAACCTGGCGGTACCCAAAGAAAAGTTCCGAATGGTCACGTTGCAATCAGTCCTCCCCTTATTGCGGGAGGACGACTGGATGTGCTCCATAGACCTCAAGGATGCGTACTATCACATTCTAGTGGACAGGCGTTCCAGGAGGTTTCTCCGCTTCCGGCTGGGAGGCAGTCACTTTCAATTCAGGGCCCTCCCCTTCGGCCTCACCTCAGCCCCCAGGGTGTTCACCAAAGTCCTGGCGATAATAGCGGCCCACCTGAGACTCCAGGGTATTCAGGTCTTTCCGTACCTGGACTGGCTCCTTACTGCCCCAACAAGGCATCTACTTTACTCATGCAGGGATTATTTCCTCAGTCTGGCTCCACTATTAGGGTTAACCATCAACATGGCCAAATCCTCTCTGATCCCTACACAGGTGTTGGATTTTATAGGGGCGAGACTGGATTCCAGACAGATGCTTGCGTTCTTGACTCCAGATCGGCTCCGGAACCTGATGTTTCCCGTGCAGGCCATCCTTCAACTGCAAACTCCTTCGGCGGAATTGGTCCTGAGGGCTTTAGGATCTATGGCGGCTGCAATCCCACTGCTGCCATTGGCCCGGTTGAACATGAGGGTCCTGCAGTGGACCCTCCAGGTACAATGGTCCCTGTCTCGCAACCCCCTGTCTCATCCCATTCCCTTAAGCAAGGTTTGCAGAAGGTCGCTCGTGTGGTGGCTCCAGTCCCCCAATCTCCACACGGGACGTCCCTTCTCACTACCACCGCCAGTCGACACAGTGACAGACGCTTCTCGCCTGGGGTTGGGGTGGGGGGGCATTTTTCAGGCAAGACAGTCCAAAGCACGTGGAACGACGTAGAGACCTCTTTGCATATCAGCGTCCTAGAGATGAGGGCGGTGCTTTTGACGTTTCAGGCAGCTACACAGCTCTTTTCCGGTAGGGACGATTGCAGTACAGACAGACAACATGTCAGTCGTCTGGTACATCAACAAACAGGGGGGAACCAGGTCTTACCCCCTTTGCCGCGAGGCCATGGGAGTGTGGGAATGGGCGATTTCCACAAACCGCTTTCTCATAGCAACGCACATTCCGGGACGGTCCAACATTCTAGCGGACAGGGTCAGTCGTACTATCCTGACTCCTTACGAATGGTCTCTCAACCCTCGAGTTGCAGAGCAAGTATTTGCCCGATGGGGGCGACCTTGTTGCGATCTTTTTGCCTCTCCTTCAAATACCAAATGCAACGATTACTTCGCTCTGATCCCCCCTCTGGGGGAGTCCCCGAGAGACACTCTAGTTCATGCTTGGCCTCCCGGTCTGCTTTATTCTTACCCTCCTCTTCCCCTGATGTTGAAATTATTGCAGAAAGCCAGTCAGTTGGGGAGCAAGATGATCCTCATTGCCCCATTCTGGCCTCGTTGGACGTGGTTCCCTTACCTATGGTCTCACCTAATGTATCCACCATGGATTCTGGATCCCCTCCCGGATCTCATTTCTCACCCTCTCGATCTTCCGACTCCGAACCTGGCCAACCAAAAGCTGACGGCTTGGTTGCTCCAGTTCCACTCCTCATAAGGACTCCCGGGATCTCATCACCTGTCAAAGCCATTCTAGTAGCAGCTCACAAGCCTTCCACCAGGTGGGTTTATCGGAGTAAGTGGAAACGCTTCTCCATCTGGGCAGAACACGGTCGTTTAGACCCTTTTACGGCCCCGATAGCGTCGGTTCTAGATTTTCTAGCCTCTCTTTCACCAGGGGGCTAGTTCTTCCACAGTCAAGGTACAACTTGCAGCAATCTCATACTATCACGTGGGGCAAGAGTCTGGCCCTCATCACTTCCAAACTGTGAAGACCTTCCTCAAAGGTACCTTCCTCCTTAGGCCTCCAGTCAGAGGTGGTACCTCCATGGGATTTATCTCTAGTCTTACAGGCCTTGACTGGTACCCCTTTCGAACCGGCGGCCACGGTTGATCTTAAATTTCTTTCTTGGAAGACAGCCTTTTTGGTGGCCATAACTTCAGCCAAAAGAGTATCGGAATTGCAAGCTCTTTGTGTCAAACCACCATATTTGGTCTTTCACCCAGATAGTTTACCTCAGGATCAATCCGTCCTTCCTACCTAAGGTATCTTCAGAAGCGAACATTAATCAATCTATCAATCTCCCAGTGTTTTTCCCCAACTTTCAAAACAAAGGAGAGTACAAGCTGCATTCCTTAGACGTACACAGACAGCTACGTTTTTATATTCATAGAACTGCTGATTATAGGCAATCCGATCAGTTTATCTCCTTTGCCAAAAGTAATTTCGGTAAGCCAGTTTCTAAAGTTTCTCTCTCTCAATGGATTTCGAGTTGTATTCTCTTAGCATATCAGAGCTCGGGAAGGCCTGCACCTCAAGGAGTCCATGCTCATTCTACTAGGGCCGTTGCCACATCGGCGGCCTTTCAAGCTAGACTTCCCTTGGATGACATTTGTTCCCCAGCCACTTGGGCTTCATCTCACACCTTTATCAGCCACTATAAAATAGATGTTGTCTCCCGACGTAGGGCGTCCTTTGGCTCTGCGGTGCTCCGGAATATCCTTCCATGAAGGCCACCCAAGATTTAGGTAGCTGTGGACTCTGTCCCAAAGGTTGCTGACAAATGAAGTTCCTACTTCAAATTAAGAAGTTATGTACTCACCATAACGTTCCATTTAAGTAGGTATCTTCATTTGTCTGCAACCATCCCCCCCTCCTTCCCCATGACCAAAATGATCGTTCTTGAGGTTCTTAGCATCTGTTCCCTTTGGGACACTTTTATCAGCTGTGCTATGGGGCAAACTTGATCTGAGGTCAGTCAGGGTAGGCAGGGGATTATGGGTAAAGGGAGGAGCTAGGAGCTCGGATCTATGCTGTGGTAGAAGTTGCCGGCTCGCTCAGATCCGTATCCCAAATGTTGCAGACAAATGAAGATACCTACTCAGATGGAACGTTATGGTGAGTACATAACTTATGGGCTTCAACTGGATTTAAATCTCCTTCTGGGTTGTGGAAGTGTGCTGTTGCTGCGGCTTTCTTTTCTGCCAAAAAGGTATTTGGTGACTCTAAAGAAGAGGTTCAGACAAAAAGAAAAATCTAAAACTTCAAGAAAAGATCCCCAGATCAAACACCTTTGTGGTGATTTAACATATGCAAACCTTCAGAGCTAATGTTTTCAGATCCTGTTTTCATAGGTTCTCTCCTGACCCTATCTCATCCAGGCTTCAGTCTCCAATTTTGCAGGACAAACCACATTACTATTCCAGGCATCCTTCCTCTACCTCTTTTGCTTAGCTAGATCTACCAGGAACTTTGCTGAAGTGGACAAGGTAATGAGATTTCTTCAGACCCAAATCCATTTGGAGGTGGTCCTATCTCCAGCCAATGTCAAGACTGAGAAATTACTTCATTTTTTAGTGGCTCCTTCTCCAATCTGACTTCTTGAATTGGAGCTCTCTGATCTGACATCACCCAGTACAGATCTGCATCTGAACTGAGAATCCATACATCTTGCCTCCACTCTTGAGTTTTATGAGGTTGACGTCGAAATCTGAGCCGAACTGTTGGAGTAGATTCTGACAGGTTAGTATCGGAGTAGAGGTGTTTAGATCTATTCCTCCCTCTAGGAGCCTCGACACTTGGTAGTTCAGCCCCAACATCAGCCTCAAAGCCCAGCCGAATGACCTCCTGGGTTGTCACCTTTGGGAGTTTTGGCACATGCTGTTGGTGTCATGGACTCCTTTATGCCTTTCCCCCACCCCTGATTCCAAAGTTTATACAGAAGCGTTGGCAGTGAAGGTATGTGTCATCCTCATAGCCCCTTATTGGCTTCGAAAAGTAAGGTTTCCCTTTCTGTGCTCTCTGCTAGGTCACCTTCCTTTAGTGCTGGGCTCTGATCCAGATCTTTTTCACTTGGAGTTGCCTCATCCGAACATTCAATCCCCCAAGTTGTTTTGATGATTTCTCCAATTCCAATGGTGCTTTGGCAGTCCAGGCTTTTTTCAGATGTTCTTCATGTTCACTGTTGCAGTCATTACATTTGGGAAATCTGCTGGCAGGTTGCCCTCATTCGGCCTGAATAACAAAGTCTTGGGTCCTGCATCGGTTGCAGTCTCCTCTTCCATGACATCAGGGGTATAAAACATACAGCAGACGCCATTTTAATTGGTCTTTCTTGCTGCGCAGTGCCCGAAGCAGAAGCAGTTCGCAAGTGCCGGTCGGCAGACTCCTGAAATTTTCATTTGCGAGTTTCAGAACCAAAGTCTTCAACCTAAAGCTAAGTACCCCATTGGGGAAACTTTTTCTTGCTCCTTACCGATGTCAGTAAAAGTTAATAATTGTATTACTTGTGGGAAGCAAATACCTCATAAGGATTTTCATTTGTACTGTATTCCTTGCCTAGGCCCCGACCACAAAGTGCCTTGCTGTCGGTTTTGTGCTAAATTTAACCAATGCACTAAGTGTCTGTATATTTTTGCTTCTAAATACTTCGGTTCAACATTTAACCATCTTGAAATGTCGGTTAGCAATCAGACTACCGGAATTCACAAAAAAAAAAAAAAACGCAAAGAAAAAGACAGACCGGGGTCCAAAACCGAAGACAAAGCTTCTCCTAAGCCAGTCGCCGGTACTCAGTGAGGCGCTTTCACAGCTCCTGATGCCCGCTGCATTTGAGTCGCACGCCTCTACCAAGACTCATTCGGAGTCCAGTATGCCGCAAGATTCTCCAGGTATTGAACCCGCGGATGTCTCTCCCTTGGATGAGTCCAGAGCCGCTGAGCAGGCAACGGCTTCTGAGGGTGTTTTCAGGCCTAAAGATTTGGATATTAAACCGATGCCATCATCAACAACAAGGCCAAAACCAACTTCTATGTCTAAAAAATTCGCATGAGCCATGTGCTCACTATGCCTAAAAAACAAATGATCAACATGGTTGAGGATTTAATTTACCTTGATCAGGGGTTCCCAACCCCCTCCTGCTTAGAGGTCCTAGGGTAAGGCACTGGTTATGAATCTTCAGATCAGGTTTCCATTTCTTCTGATTCCTCTTCTGATCAGGAATTTTCTATTCCCCCTTATGAGGACTCTGATGCAGAATAATCCATCCCTTCTGCTTCTCCTCCTGAGGATTTTTCTTTTTGAGAGACTTTGCATACCTTAAGGGAACATTTTCATTGGAAGAGTCAGCATTTTTCAGAATCCAAAAAGAGGCTTAGGGATTTTCTTCTTCCTCAGCATAGGCCTTTGGCTATACCTCCTGTTTTAGACATTGTTGATGTTTTCTCAGAATCCAGCATGGCTCCTGATTCCCTGCCTCCGGCTCCCAGTAAGCTAGACCGATATTACAGGGTTCCTGACTCCCACAAGTTTCTTTTCAAAAATCCCACTGCTGACACTGAAACAATTTCTCAGGGTCCCAAGGGTGTTGAGGCTTCTACTGCTAAAAATCCTACCCCTCCTGATATAGATAGATGGGTACAAAGGTTTAATACGTCTGCAACCCTGGCAATCGGGGCTTTAAACTGTCAATTTCATATGCTTAAATATCAACAGCATGTCATGGGCTTACTGAAACAGAAAATGATTTCTGGTTGTGTGGAAAATAGTTGCTGGATTTATTGCATTCAGCTGAACAAGTTGGAAAGCATACTTTGCAATGTAGTTTTGATTCCTTGGAGGCCTCTTGCAGGGCCGCCGTAGCTGGATCTGTGATGAGAAGGCATGCTTGGCTCAAGGAGCAAAATCTGCCTGATCATGTTAAATGGATGCTCCTTTGCAGCAGGAAAGTCTCTTTGGTAGTAAGGCAGAAGAAGTTTTGAAAAAGATGGAAGACAAAGCTGAATCTATGCAAACTATAAAAGATTTCTTGCAGGTACAGCCACCCAGGTTCAGTAGGCACTGGCCTATTAATAACTGGTCCTTTCCAGTACCCAACAAAGCTGCTCAGGTCAAAACCAAACACTCCAAGGGCTCCAGGTTTCAGTCACAAGGATCTTACAGGACAAAACAATGGGGTGCCTCCACCTCCAAATTAGGAAGTAGCAAAGCACCACCCTACGGTAAACAGTCTCAGTGACCTTTTCCTCTGCCATTTCCAAGCACTTATCTTTTGGCAGCCCCTCTGTGGGGAAAACTAGCACTTCATGCTCAAAATTGGCATCTAATTACCCAGGACAAGTGGGTCTTAAATATAGTATCCCAGGGGTACAGATTTCATTTCCACATGTTGCCAACTCCAAACCAAACAGATTGCCAGATCTGCCTCCAAATCAGTGGGCAGAGGCCCAGCAACAAGTCATGTCCCTCATGGATATGGGGGCTGTTCAACCAGTACCAGAAAAGGAAAAAGGACAAGGTTTTTATTCAACACTTTTCCTGGTACCCAGAAAAGACAAATCATGATGTCCAATTCTGGACTTGTACATTCTAAATACTTTACTGGACATTCCAGAATTCAAGATGCTGACTCTACAACAGCTACTGCCTATGCTAGGCAAGAATGCCTGGTTGGTAACTCTAGACTTAAGAGGC